>NW_028118991.1:0-14465 GCF_965119305.1 Pelophylax lessonae | reverse complement strand
ACAAATAGGGGTCTAGTAGTGCGGCCTACATACTGTAATTTACAGGGGCACTCCACCACATAGGTGACGTGAGTGCTTGTACATGTGATGGTTTCCTTTATCTCATATGTTTTTCCTGTGCTTTGTGCCATAAAAGAAGTTGTTTTCCTTTTCTTTTCTTTAGATGTTTTGCATGGAAGGCATTTTCCACATCTAAAGAAACCCTTTAGGCTGGTTGGAAGATTTATTTGTTTAGGAGGATCAACAAAGTTATGCACCAGCCGATTCCTTAGGTTTGGTGCTTTTCTGTATATGAAAGTGGGTTTTGCAGGGAGCATGTCTCTAAGTGTTGTATCTGCTTGTAGGATAGGCCAGTGTTTTCTCACAATTTTCTCTAAGGCCTTATGCTGGGTATTGTATCCCGTTAGAAATGCAAACTCTGTATTTTTATTATTTTTATTCCCGCTTGTTTTGTTTGGCGCATCCTTTATCAGGTCTTCTCTGTTCATTTTTTCTACTATTTTCTTGATGTTAATTAGCTCATTTCTTTTGTACCCTTTCTCCACAAACCTGTCAATCAATAATTCTGCTTGTGTTTCGAAGTCTCTTATATCGCTGCAATTCCTTCTGATTCTCATCAGTTGCCCTTTGGGGATATTCCCTAGCCACTTGGGATGGTGGCAGCTGCTTTTAGGAATGTATCCATTTCGGTCGGTTTTTTTAAAATACGTTTTGCTGCTTAATCTTCCTTCCTTTTTTGTTAATTCCAGATCCAAAAATGCAATATGTTCATGGTGAAAGTTTCCTGAAAAAGTGATGCCATATATATTCATATTGATTTCGTCAAAGAATTCCTGCAGGGATTCCTCACTTCCCTTCCATACAATGATGATATCGTCGATATATCGACGGTAATACTTCAAATTATTCCTTGGTATGCTAAAAACTTGCTCCTCCTCCCATTTCTGCATAAACACGTTTGCCACGCTGGGGGCATACTTAGCCCCCATAGCTACTCCTTTTTTCTGGACAAAGAAATTACCCTTATACCAGAAATAATTTGATTCCATCGCTGTTTTTAATCCTTCCAGTATGTATCCAATCTGCGCCTCCTTCATGTCTGTGTGGGTGTGCAGGGCCCAATCTACCGCTTGTAGACCATCTTTTTGTTTAATATTAGTATAGAGGGAGTTTACATCTATTGTGACCAAGATGTCACTCTCCTCTATTTCCAGATCTTTTATTTCTGCTAGCAGTTGTTTGCTGTCCCTCAGATAGGATTTTCCTACTGGGACCAGAGGCTGTAGGAACTGGTCTAAATATTCCCCTAGCCTTGCACTGAATTAATTCCGCTTACGATGGGGCGGCCTGGTGGCTTCTTGTCATCTTTGTGTATCTTTGGAATGTAATAAATAACTGGGGTTTTTGGTTTTTCCAGGCAAATGTATCTAGCCTCCTTCTTATTTAAGATTCCCAAGTCTTTTCCTTTTTGCACGTATTTATGTAAAGTTTTTTCAAATCCTTGTTTTGGGTTTCCTTTGAGCTTGATGTAGGTATCTTTTATATTGAGGAGATTCTCCATCTCCTCCTCATAATCTTTTTTGTTTAAGATTACAAGTCCTCCTCCCTTGTCCGCTGGCCTTATTATCACTCCTCTTCTTTTCTCCAATTTCCTGATAGTGTCCCATGTATTTTTCTCTTTTCTATTTTGAATCCTTAATGCTCTTATGTCCGCTTCCACCATTCGTTTAAATACCTCCAAGTTCTCATTCTGAGGTCGGTTGTCGGAAGCATCATACTAACAAGCCGACAATCGGCCGATCGGACGTTGGCCGAATATTTATGGCCGACAATCGGTACGTGTGTACGGGACTTTAGATTCATTAAGATGCTACAATGTCAGGGCGCGACTTAAAAACAGGTCAGCTAAAAGCTAGACTAATGTTTTGCCAAATTTTTTTGAGTACCCCCAAAAATCCCAAATCAATGTGGAAGGTGTGGGAGATCATTTGGAGATGAATAGCTTTTAAACTGTGTTAAAAACTGACCTAGAAAGAGAGATTTCTGCAAAAGTGTAAAAAGTAAAAATAGCTCCTCAAGTCCCGAGCTGCAAGAGAACTCATGTGCGCATGCGCAACGCCAACTAGGCTCAAAAAGTTCCGCTTTCACAAACTCAAGCATGCTGAATGTTGAATGCGAACGAAAAATCCGCTGTATCGCCCATGTAAAATGGAAAGAACTGGCGGATTTGAAAAACATGCACATAGTTTATTCCTTAGGAAACACCATCACATTACCACGTTCTAGACACCTTTCCTGCTCAATCATATTTAACTAGAACAATTTTACATCGAACCTCCACATTATCTAGGGTATCCCACAAAATATTTAATCGGGAAAGACGTACCCACATGGAAGAAAAATATATTTAAAATATTTTTTAAATAATCATTTTTTATTTTTACCAAATATATAGGAAACATATTTGAAATGCTACAATTTTGGCCATATTAAATATATTTCTAAATATTTTTTCTCGAAATATATTGGAAATACATATTTCTTCCGTATGGGTATGGCCAAGCTTTTGCATTTTAGTACACATTTTACTGGATTGGCTAATTGGCTAATTAGCAAAGTATGGAAAACAAACAAATATAGCTCTATCTCTCAATATTGCTAGATATTGACTTTATGTGGCATCTTTTGTATTTAGTTAATGTCTTTATATTAAGAGTTTGGTGATACACATGGCTATGTCAAACAATAGCAAAAGTATTGATGCAAACATTTGGAGAGTTGGAAACCTCCAATTGCTGCCCATACAGAGGGCTCATTCTGGATTTGAATTCACAAACCTACAGCAGGAAGGCAGACTCCCTAATCATTGTGCTATTTCTCAGTCCTTACAACTCCACACTTATTAGCCTATGTTCACATCTCGGCGTTGCTATTACAGGCCTTTTTATGGGCTTTTTTCCAGGCGTTTTTATGGGCTTTACTGCAGGCATTTTACAGGCGTTTTACATGCGTTTTTTGTGCAGGCGTTTTTAGATTGAATAGAGACCAATGGGAAACGCCTGTAATCTGCCAAAAAAGAAGCTCATGAATAAACATTGATGGTGGTGGACGGGCATGTTTCAAATGTCTTCACAAAACATTGTTCATGTGTATAAATAAAAATGTCTTTTGGTCTCCACAAATGTATGTTATGTTTTTTTTGCAATGTTTGTTATACATGCAGATTGTGTATAGGCACTGGTTACTTTTGTTCACAAATTCGCTAACATTAGAAACAGCGTTCTCACATTTCTAAATTCAACCGGAAACGACACTATTATTGGGTGCACACGTTTCCTGAATGTGTACAGTTCCTCCCACAATTCTGAGCAACATGGTGCCATCGCTCTATACTGCAGATGTTGTTGTGTTCATAGTGACATAATCTTTATCGCTATGTCGCGTGTATGTGTATGTATATATTTATATGTATATATATGTATGTATGTGCGTGTGCGTGTGTGTGTTTGTGTGTGTGTGTGTGTGTATATGTATATATATATATATATATATGTATGTGTGTATATATATATATATGTATGTGTGTATATATATATATGTATGTGTGTATATATATATATATATATATATATATATATTTATATGTGTGTGTATATATAATTAACATTTGGTCTAAATTTTACAAACAAATTTCAGTTACATATTGCTAAGACGTTTTGGAATCTGTCTTGATAAAGACAAATGGATTGCCCCTTTTCATAGATGCAAGCTTAGAAACATGATATTCCCTAAATAAATTGAAACAAGAATTTTGGAATGGATCTCCATCCAGCACTGTGCACAAAAGCAGCGTCTCTATCCGCTTTTTCCCACAGAATCTGACAGACAGCAATGGCAGCCATTAGCCCCCACTGCTAACAATCTGCTCTGTGAGGAGGGAAAGAGCGGATAGAGACGCTGCTTTTGTGCACAGTGCTGGATGGAGATTGGGTTCAGGTAAGTATAAGCGGGGATGTGAGGGGGAAATCCTGTAGCCAGTGGCGGCCGGCCCATAGGGGGCGCAGGGGCGCCGCCCCCCCCCCCCGCCCAAAAAAAAAAGAAAAAGAAAAAAAAAGATTAAAAAAAAAAAAAAAGGGGCGCCCGCCTCATTGGTGCCTATGGGGGGTGGGGTTTTCCACCCGCAGAGGCACCGAGAGGCGGCCTTCTGGGGCGTAACTGTAGCGCAGAGCACTGCGCTACACCCACCCCCCTTTTGGAGCCCGCTCCATTGGTGCCTATGGGGGGGGGGGTTTTTCCACCCGCAGAGGCGCCAAATGGCAGCCTTCTGGGGCGTAACTGTAGCGCAGAGCACGGCACTACACCACCCCCCTTTTGTGATGTCTTGGATCATGATTGGTCCAGACTCCAGCCTGAACCAATCATGATTAAGGACATCCATGCTGACCTCGTTGGGGGCGGTGTCGGTGCGTGCATCAGTCACTCACCGTCACCGCCCGGTCAGCTTCCCGCCGCCGCAGAAGAGGAGTCGCGAGGAGGGGAGAAGCCGCCGCCGGGAGCCGAGCAGAAGAGGACGGACGTCGGAGTTGCGAGGAGGGGGAGAAGCCGCCGCCGGGAGCCGAGCCGTCGCCAGGTAAGTGTCTCAGCCAGGGAAGTGCTGACTCGTCACCTGTGCCATGCCTATTCCATCACCTGTGCCATGCCTGCACCATCTGTGCCATGCCTATTCCATCACCTGTGCCATGCATATACCATCATCTGTGCCATGCCTATTCTATCACCTGTGCCATGCCTGTACCATCTGTGCCATGCCTATTCCATCACCTGTGCCATGCATATACCATCATCTGTGCCATGCCTATTCTATCACCTGTGCCATGCCTGTACCATCTGTGCCATGCCTATTCCATCACCTGTGCCATGCATATACCATCATCTGCGCCATGCCTATTCTATCACCTGTGCCATGCATATACCATCATCTGTGCCATGCCTATTCCATCACCTGTGCCATGCATATACCATCACCTGTGCCATGCCTGTACCATCTGTGCCATGCCTATTCCATCACCTGTGCCATGCATATACCATCACCTGTGCCATGCCTATTCTATCACCTGTGCCATGCCTGTACCATCTATGCCATGCCTATTCCATCACCTGTGCCATGACCTTACCATCACCTGTGCCATGCCTATTCCATCACCTGTGCCATGCCTGTACCATATGTGCCATGCATATTCCATCACCTGTGCCATGCCTATACCATCTGTGCCATGCCTATTCCATCACCTGTGCCATGCCTGTACCATCTGTGCCATGCCTATTCCATCACCTGTGCCATGCCTGTACCATCTGTGCCATGCCTATTCCATCACCTGTGCCATGCCTATACCATCTGTGCCATGCCTATTCCATCACCTGTGCCATGCCTGTACCATCTGTGCCATGCATATACCATCATCTGTGCCATGCCTATTCTATCACCTGTGCCATGCCTGTACCATCTGTGCCATGCCTATTCCATCACCTGTGCCATGCATATACCATCACCTTTGCCATGCCTGTACCATCTGTGCCATGCCTATTCCATCACCTGTGCCATGCATATACCATCACCTGTGCCATGCCTATTCTATCACCTGTGCCATGCCTGTACCATCTGTGCCATGCCTATTCCATCACCTGTGCCATGACCTTACCATCACCTGTGCCATGCCTATTCCATCACCTGTGCCATGCCTGTACCATCTGTGCCATGCATATTCCATCACCTGTGCCATGCCTATACCATCTGTGCCATGCCTATTCCATCACCTGTGCCATGCCTATACCATCTGTGCCATGCCTATTCCATCACCTGTGCCATGCCTGTACCATCTGTGCCATGCCTATTCCATCACCTGTGCCATGCCTATACCATCTGTGCCATGCCTATTCCATCACCTGTGCCATGCCTGTACCATCTGTGCCCTGCCTATACCATCACCTGTGCCATGCCTGTACCATCACCTGTGCCATGCCTGTACCATCTGTGCCATGCCTATACCATCACCTGTGCCATGCCTATACCATCTGTGCCATGCCTATACCATCACCTGTGCCATGCCTGTACCATCACCTGTGCCATGCCTGTACCATCACCTGTGCCATGCCTGTACCATCACTTGTGGCATGCCTATTCCATCACCTGTGCCATGCCTATACCATCACCTGTGCCATGCCTATTCCATCACCTGTGCCATGCCTATTCCATCATCTGTGCCATGCCTATACCATCATCTGTGCCATGCCTATTCCATCACCTGTGCCATGCCTATACCATCTGTGCCATGCCTATACCATCACCTGTGCCATGCCTGTACCATAACCTTTGCCATGCCTGTACCATCACCTGTGCAATGCCTATTCCATCACCTGTGCCATGCCTATACCATCACCTGTGCCATGCCTATACCATCATCTGCGCCATGCCTATTCCATCACCTGTGCCATGCCTATACCATCTGTGCCATGCCTATACCATCACCTGTGCCATGCCTGTACCATCACCTTTGCCATGCCTGTACCATCACCTGTGCAATGCCTATTCCATCACCTGTGCCATGCCTATACCATCACCTGTGCCATGCCTATTCCATCACCTGTGCCATGCCTATACCATCTGTGCCATGCCTATTCCATCACCTGTGCCATGCATATACCATCATCTGTGCCATGCCTATTCTATCACCTGTGCCATGCCTGTACCATCTGTGCCATGCCTATTCCATCACCTGTGCCATGACCTTACCATCACCTGTGCCATGCCTATTCCATCACCTGTGCCATGCCTGTACCATCTGTGCCATGCTTATTCCATCACCTGCGCCATGCCTATACCTCCTGTGCCATGCCTATTCCATCACCTGTGCCATGCCTGCACCATCTGTGCACTGCCTATACCATCACCTGTGCCATGCCTGTATCATCTGTGCCGTGCCTATTCCATCACCTGTGCCATGCCTATACCATCATCTGTGCCATGCCTATTCTATCACCTGTGCCATGCCTATACCATCTGCGCCATGCATATTCCATCACCTGTGCCATGACCTTACCATCACCTGTGCCATGCCTATTCCATCACCTGTGCCATGCCTGTACCATCTGTGCCGTGCCTATTCCATCACCTGTGCCATGCCTATACCATCTGTGCCATGCCTATTCCATCACCTGTGCCATGCCTGTACCATCTGTGCCCTGCCTATACCATCACCTGTGTCATGCCTGTACCATCTGTGCCATGCCTATTCCATCACCTGTGCCATGCCTATACCATCTGTGCCATGCCTATTCCATCACCTGTGCCATGCCTGTACCATCACCTGTGCAATGCCTATTCCATCACTTGTGCCATGCCTATTTCATCACCTGTGCCATGCCTATACCATCACCTGTGCCATGCCTATTCCATCACCTGTGCCATGTCTAATCCATCACCTGTGCTATGCCTATACCATCTGTGCCATGCCTATACCATCACCTGTGCCATGCCTATACCATCACCTCTGCCATGCCTGTACCATCACCTGTGCCATGCCTGTACCATCACCTGTGCAATGCCTATTCCATCACTTGTGCCATGCCTATACCATCACCTGTGCCATGCCTATACCATCACCTGTGCCATGCCTATTCCATCACCTGTGCCTTGCCTATTCCATCACCTGTGCCTTGCCTATACCATCATCTGTGCCATGCCTGTACCATCACCTGTGCCATGCCTATACCATCTGTGCCATGCCTGTGCCATGACCTCAAAGTCACGCAATTTTTTACCGCGTTTTTTGCCGAGAAGCAATACCTATTACATTTTTCTTTTTGCGCCCCCCCAAAAATTTTGAGTACCAGCCGCCACTGCCTGTAGCACAGAATGTTTTTTGCCTTAATGCATAAAATGCATTAAAGTAAAATCGTTAAGGCAGTTGTAAACCGGGCTGAAAAAAGAAAACCTGCAAGATAAAGGCATAATGTACTAGGATGCATTGCATCCTAGCACATTATTAAATACTCACCTTAGAATGAAGCCCTCTCAGCGGCGCCCAGTCACCCCTGAGAGGGCTGACATCTTCTCTTGTCCTTTCTTCCAGGATCGCGGGTTCCGGCGCTGTGGGTGGCTAGAGTCACGATGACGTCACTTCCATACATGCACGCAGGAACCCTCGGTTCCCACAATATGCCGGACCTTCAGAGAGCATGCGTTGCTGACGTCAGCGGCTGTATGCAGGGTGAAAATCTCCTAAACCAGTGGTTCTTAACCTTGTTGGAGGTACTGAACCCCACCAGTTTCATATGCGCATTCACCGAACCCTTCTTAATTGGAAAAATAAAATATGATTATTTCAAATTCAAACATAGGTATATATTTAGGTATATATTTATACATAGGTGCACAAAATGAACAAAACCATTAAAGAACAAAACCATTAAGAACAAAGAACAAAACCATTAAAACATGATTTTCACACAAAAACATAATAATGAATTGATTATTCAGTTGATTGTAGGGCAGGATAGAGTGGTCAGTAGGCTGTAGGGCGGTGTACAGAGAATAGGGCAGAGGACAGGAGTTGACAGGACAGAGGATAGGACAGTGTACAGGGATCAGTAAAGCCACACACCAGGGGGCTGGGAGGGCACACACCAGGGGGGGGTCAGGAGGGCACACACTGGGATGAGGGGGGGGTCAGGAGGGCATACACCTGGGGGTTATGAGGGCACACACCAGGGGGTTGGAAGGGCATACACTGGGGGGAGGGTCAGGAGGACACACACTGTGTCCGTTAAAGTCACGCAGTGCCGAATCGCAAAATAGGGCCTGGTCTTTGAGCAGCCAAATCCTCCGGGGCTAGCGTGGTTAATGTGCCTGTAAAGTGGCGCATTTGTGCGATATATGCAGCAATACTGACATGTCTAAAGGAAAAAATTTCATTTAAACTTCCTCGCGGCTTTAATGTATTGTTGGCTCCCGGCAATACAGATGAAAAAAAAAAATTGAAAAATGGCGTAGGGCAGTGTTTCTCAACTCCGGTCCTCAGGGCACACTTACAGGCCAGATTTTGAGTATTACCTTGGGGAGATGCAGACTAGAATACTGCAATCACTGAGCAGCAAATGATATCACCTGTGATGTATTTCAGTTTTCTTGCAAACCCAGCCTGTTAGTGTGCCCTGAGGAGTTGAGAAACACTGGTGTAGGGTGTTGTCGCCCCCCCCCCCACCCCCAGTCCATACCAGGCCCTTTGGTATGGATTTTAATGGACGTAGAATCCTCCCTAAAATCCATACCTGACCCTTATCCGAGCATGCAGCCTGGCAGGTCAGTAAAGAGGGGGGGGGGGCAAGCGAGCGCCCGCCCCCTCCTAAATCATACCAGGCTGCTTGCCTTGTTCACTTTGGTTGATGAGTAAAGTGAGGCTGTTTGCATCTCAGACATAAACATGCTGAATTTTTTTTTTTTTTTCTTATTTTGCTCATGATTGTTTCTTTGGAGTGGATACAGTTTCACGTTATTTCCTGCGCTAGGTAAATATTCCTTTTAAAAATATTCTCTGTTCTTTCAGTAAATCAAACCTTTTGACTTTTGGAAATGCCTGGCTTGCGACATAATGCTAAACATCACAGCAGGAACCGGTGCAATCAATAAAAATGATACATATTTCAAGACATTTGTAATCTCCACTGTGATATACGGTACAGCAGTGCTGACATTTTAAGTCTGGACTTTTTCATACAGTGGCAGCGTTCTGTGTCAATTAGAAACAGTGACCTGGTTTTACCGCATCGTGTTTGTGAGAGGATAAACCCGAGCAGTCAGTACTGAGTACTTGGCACATTCGGAATGTGCGAATGTGTAATCCCTGCTTCTTTTTGTTCCCTATCTCATTTACTCTGGCACATGACAAACACTTTGCACTCTGAGCTTTTCTTTTTTCTTTTGATGCCAGAAGGTCAAGGCTAGGGTAACCAGCTTCAGAGGCAGTTTCATCTTACTAAGGGGATTAGAGCTTGTTAGTGGGAAAGAAGAGTGTGTTCTGACAATGAACTTGTTGCACTTCTTAATAAGAGAAGAGTACAGTGGCAGTGCGAGTTTTCCCAGAGAAATATTTCTACAGTTTGCATTGATCACCCTTCCAGCTTTTACCACGTGCCTGCCTCCTACTGAGGTTTTATATTTGTTCTTACATCCCTATAAAAAGACCAAACCGGTAATGCTTTCCAAGAGTAGTCATTTGGTCCAGTTTTACAAATAGAGTTATACTAAAGCAGACTTTACCGATCATGGAAATATCTGAGAAAAATATTACAGTATGGCTAGTCCCTGCAGACCAGCTAATGCGCACTCTTAAACCCTTGTCTACCAAGGTACGTTTACAAATTTAACGACCCCATAATTCTCCCAATCAAATAATGTCTCTGGTTGAGTTCAAGAAGATCACATACAATGGCATGTCTCATTTCCTCTTTCCTTTGATCAATCTAAAGCCCCGTACACACGCACCGATTGTTGGCCGTAAATTGTCGGCCAACGTCCGATCTGCCGATTGTAGGCTTGTTAGTATGATGCTTCCGACAACCAACTGCGAATTTTCGGCCGAAAAAAATCTGGTGTGCATGCTATAAAATTTTTGTTGGCCAACAAAGAACGGCCGATTTTTCCTCAGTCAGTACAGATTTCGGCAGACAAAAATCAGATGAGCAAGACTGGGCATGCTCAGAGAAGAAAAAACACACGGAAAGTCAACCATCACATGACATCACTTCTGAAGTTGGTTTTTGTTGGCCAACAAAAGTCCAGTGCAAGTCTAGAGCACATTTCAACCAACAAACAACACTGGACAAAAGACAGCCGATTGGTTGGCCAACAATCTGTACATGTGTACGGGGCTTTAGTCTCACAGTCGGGGCTGGCCCAAGACATTGTGCTGCCTGGGTCCAAGAATGAAAAGCTGCCCCCCCCCACCCTACCCCCAAAAAAATTTAGAAACTATTATATATACTGTTATCTTCTTCCATAACTCACCACCGGACCAGTCCACCAAACACCCACTGTCTGTCCTCAGTCCTCCTGTCACCCCTGTGTCTGCGCGCCCACCGCCCTAGAAGATCCAGTCTGCCCTGCCTGTGATAGAGTGCACTGATGTCTGACGTCATTGCGCACACCACAATCACATGAGGGATGTTACCCAGGGAAGACTTTCTGCCTCCTTATACTCATCAGTTTGCACTACAGGAGGCTGTATGAGATGGGGAAATGCCACCTGTAACGCAACGCAAAGTTATGACACACCAAACTGCTGGGAAAAAAAATCTTGGGAGTCAATTTGCTGCCCCTCTCCAAGTGCTACCTAGGTCCAATGGACCCAGTGGGACCCATGGTAGGTCCTTCCCTGCCAGCAGTTCAAACTCAAAGGCCTCATGTACTCTGCTGCTGATAAACAGATGTTTAGGAGCAGCTGGGCATTTTTTTCAGCAGCCCCTGAACTCTCCTTTATGTTAGTAAAGCCAAAGAAATGCCGCTCTAGGTGAGTGACTGACTCACATGTTGTGAACAGGAACCCAGGGTGCTGCACAGCTCATCTGTGAGATTCACAAATATGCAACAATCCGGAATATTGCTGCACTCCTTGGTAACTTTATTGAAGTATTAAAATCACAAGTATGACAGGAAGATGGGAAGACAGGAATATTTTGCGCTAAAGTCAACGCTTACTCAAGCGTTTAGCACAAAACGCGTTGCTGTTTATGTTCCTGTCATACCGGTGATGTGATTTTAATACTTCAATAAAGTTATCAAGGCGTGCAGCAATATTCTGGACTTTTGCATGTCTCTGAATCTCCTTTATGTTATCCTATCTGTCCATGTACACAAATTTTTTTATAGTCGTTTAGAGGCATTTGAGTTTAGTGGCATTTTTTTTAAAGCAAAAAATTGCATTCAGGATCAGGACGTTGGTTTACTGGTATTTGAAACACCAAATGCTTGTAACAACATGTAAAAGCGAGAGATAGAGAGACTAGCTGTTAAGTTCCAGCAGTCAGAAGAGGTATTACAACTAGGGATGATCGAACGGTTCGGGTCGACCATCGGTTCGGCCCGAACATTGGGTGTTCGAGGTTAGGCCGAATTTAGAACTTTTTGCCCAAAAAGTTTGGAATTCGGCAACCAGAACCGCCCAAAATGCAATGCTTCAGGAAATGGGCTTTAAAAGCCAGTGATTGGACCAGAACCATTAGCAAAAGCCAATTGAGGGGGCAGGAGAATGCTAGAAATATATGCTAGCGCTAATGAAATCATTTACAGTAACATATTTCTGCTACTATCACACCTATATATGTCTAGCTGTGTATATAAATATATGTATGTGTGTATATACACCACTATACACAAGTTCAGATGTTTTGCCTGCCTCAAAAGAACCCCAAAAAATGCCAAAAAAACCGCTAGCGTCAAAAAAAAATGCCCAGGTGTGTTTTTGATGGCATTTTTTGGGGGTTTTTGGAGACAGGCAAAACATCAGAACTTGTGCACAGTACCACTATACACAAGTTCAGATGTTTTTCCTGACTGCAAAGAACCCAAAAAATACCTTCTATTAAACCGGCAAGGTGTTACAGCAGCGAAGCCAACCCCCTGAGCTGAAAGTTTTCTAATACAAACAATCTTTTTTTTATGGTTCTGGACATGCTACAGAGCTGAAACTTCACATGTACACTTTTTAGACCCCCCAGATCTGAAATCCAAAGTAAAAATCAAAAAATCTCTTTTTTTTTTTAATTTTTTCAATAATTGGCTTTTTTATCAAAAATGACAATTTTTAAGAACTTTTTTTGTGTGATTTTGTGTCTGGGGGTCTAAAAGGTGTACCTGTGAAGTTTCAGCTCTGTAGCATGTCCAGAACCAGAAAAAAAAGGATTGTATGTATTAGAAAACTTTCAGCTCAGGGGGTTAGCTTCTCTCCTCGGTTTTCACACCTTGCCAGTTTCAGAGCAGGCATTTTTTTTGGGTTCTTTGCAGTCAGGAAAAACATCTGAACTTGTGTATAGTGGTACTGTGCACAAGTTCTGATGTTTTGCCTGCCTCCAAAAACTCCCAAAAAATGCCAGCAAAAACACACCTGGGCATTTTTTTTGACGCTAGCGTTTTTTTGGCATTTTTTGGGGTTCTTTTGAGGCAGGCAAAATATCTGAACTTGTGTATAGTGGTATATATACACACATAATTATATGTATATAGACACCTAGCCATATATAGGTGTGATAGTAGCAGAAATATATTACTGTAAATGATTTCATTAGCGCAAGCATATATTTCTGCTACTATCACACCTATATATGTCTAGGTGTGTATATAAATATATGTATGTGTGTATATACACCACTATACACAAGTTCAGATGTTTTGCCTGCCTCAAAAGAACCCCAAAAAATGCCAAAAAAACGCTAGCTTCAAAAAAAAAAATGCCCAGGTGTGTTTTTGCTGGCATTTTTTGGGGGTTTTTGGAGGCAGGCAAAACATCAGAACTTGTGCACAATACCACTATACACAAGTTCAGATGTTTTTCCTGACTGCAAAGAACCCAAAAAAATGCCTGCTATTAAACCGGCAAGGTGTTACAGCAGCGAAGCCAACCTCCTGTGCGGAAAGTTTTCTAATACAAACAATCTTTTTTTTTTATGGTTCTGGACATGCTACAGAGCTGAAACTTCACATGTACACTTTTTAGACCCCCCAGATACTAAATCCAAAGTAAAAATCAAAAAAATCTATTTTTTTTTTACATTTTTCAATAATTGGCTTTTTTATCAAAAATGACAATTTTTAAGAACTTTTTTTGTGTGATTTTGTGTCTGGGGGGTCTAAAAGGTGTACCTGTGAAGTTTCAGCTCTGTAGCATGTCCAGAACCAGAAAAAAAGATCATATAGGTGTTAAAGGAGGGCACTCAGCTTTCCTGACGCCAACATGGCAGCATACACATGATATATCTCCGCCCCTATATCCACCGACATGACCTGTTAAAAATCTATAAAAGTGTGACCGAGAGCAACCTCCCCATTCTCCTTTTTGTCCTCAAAAGATCAACACCTACAGACCATCATATTCAAGACAAAAGCTCTTACCTACCGACTATGTCGCAGTTCCGTCTGGGTTCAGCCTCTCCCAGGTCGAAGTCCTGCATCTTAGGCATGCCAATGGTGCCAACAAGGTGAGGAACCCCTTCTGGTGGTCTTCTGGGGTGAGGAGTTCTCTTAGTAGAGATGGTGTCCCTCTCGTGGCTTCCATGTTGTGGGATCTGTTTATGGCAGCAGGGGCAGCATATCTCATGGTTCTTTCCTTCCTTTCCTTGATGTTTCTCTGTTAGGGGGGGCAGGGGTTTGCATCAAAATTATTCCCCTATATGTATATCGATATGCAGACTGTTAT
>NW_028118992.1:0-14501 GCF_965119305.1 Pelophylax lessonae | reverse complement strand
TATGTTATATCATACATAAGTGATTGTTTTTAATTATACACTTTTTTGTACATTATCAAAAAAAAAATCATATGTTTTTTTTTAGATGTTTTGAGCTTTTTGGGCACAATCTTTAAAATCCCCCTTTCCTTCTCATCTGCTGTGTCAGACTTGATACACCTACCCTTTATCCTGTTGCTACCCACATAACACATGTGCAGGGGCAGGGAGGAGATCAGCTCTCACACAGACTACGGAACTGACAGGTAGAGGGGAGGGGGGGTTCAGAGGCGGTTAGGAGAGAGCAGAATGATGGAGGCACATAACCTTACATGGTATCAGAGATGAGCAGCCATGATAAACAAGGTCAGTTTACAGAGGAAAAGACAGGAACAGGCAGGATCAACCATGGTTAAGGGACAGAAGCATGTTTTTTTTTTTAGGGTTACAATCACTTTAATAAGGAAAACATCAGTCTTCTGCACAGCATCCTTGTTTGTTTGTCCATCCTTGAGAAACCGAGGGAGAAGGGAAACATTGGAATACTAGTCTGTACCAGTGTGCAAAGGTGTATTTGGTTTGGAAGAATAAATCACCTCTAATGTTGTGTGTACTACATATGTGGCTGTTGCTGTGTTATGTTAAACCAGCCTTTCTCAAATTCAACACAGAGGAACCCTTGAAATAACTCTCCTGTCTCAGGGAACCCCTGCAAAAAATGACTATATTTACAACTCATAATACATTAGTGTGATGGTCAGTGGGAAGAAAGCTCCTTACACTTATTGTCATTGGGAAGAATTACCCCCTTACAGATAGCTAAAAAGATCAATGGTGTCAGTGGGAACTTATCTGAGAGGCAGAAATTGCTCATTGCTCAAGGAATCCCTAGCAACCTCTGAAGGAACTCAAGGTTTCCACGGAACCCTGGTTGAGAAACACTGTCTTTTAAACTTTTAAACTATTAGTTTTGTTTTAAAATGGGGTGCCTCAACATTGTGGAGACTTTTAAAGGGTGCCTTGACCGAAGAAAGGTTGAGAAACACTGTTCCAGAGAAATGCCTATATATTGCATTACAATTTAACCAAACCCATTTGATTTTAGTCGACTAAAATGTACTGGAGATTTTAGCCAGTAATTCAGATGACTAAAATATGACTAAAACTAAAATGGCATTTTAGTCAAAAGACTATGACTAAAACGAATCGAAATTTGATGTCAAAATTAACACTGGGTTGAATGGGTATTTTCAGTCAAATTCTTCTGAACCTGACTGGACGTTTGGTGTAAATATAGGCTAGAATAAAAATGTATTATTTGGAAAATCAGCATGCATATATCCAATTTGTGTTTATTGTGCCAAAGTCTGAGGTAAGTAAAAAAGTGTCACTAAAAGGCTGTATGATTCAGACTCAAGAGTTTTGTCAAGCCAGGGGGTGTAGGAAACAGTTGAAGTCCATCCATTGACTTGGGGGAGGTTTCCTTTCATAAAAACAGTTGTTGATAGAACTATTGAATTTTGCTCTCTTCCAGTTTAATTTACAGGTTCCTCCAAAACATAAGCAAGAGAATGAAGAGAGAAACACCAGGCATAAAGAGGAACTACACTCCCCCCGCCCCCTGTTTTTTTTTTCCTCTTACCTGTTATTCAGGGTTGCCTTCACCTGCTCACCTGTCTCATGGATCCAGCATTGTTCTGCTGTGATCTGCTGCTCCGCAGTTCCATGCTTTTGGGAACCTCTTCTTGGTTCAGGTAGCCTGGCCCCCTGATGACACACACAAGGCCCTCCTCTGCTCCCTGTAAATGGAATGTGAAGTATCCTGGGATATATGGTGTACATATCTCAGGAGGCTTCAAATAGGTGGAGGCATTATTCTCACCTTAGCAAGAATACCACCAGGGGGGATATGGAAAAAAATAATAAAAAAGTAAACAAACAAAGAAAAAAAAATTCAGTTTTAGATTGTGGAGGGGGAAAAGAGACCAATGATGTCCAATGCATTCAGCGGGTGAAGGCCTGTTTCGAGAAAATGCTGTAATACAGCAGCTGTATTATCATATACACACACCAGTGGTGTATTTTGGTTTTGTGCTGCCCTAGGCTAGACTAAAATTGGGCGCCCCCGCCCCTCCTATTTAAATTTGCCCACCCCTTCCTATTTAATGGATGCGACGCCCTCCAAAATTAAAGGAATACAAATCCCAGCAAGAACCAGTGAGATCTCATGAGAGGGGGGTGGGAGATAGAGAGGGGGGTAAGAGAGAGAGAGGGGGTTAGAGAGAGAGGGGGGGAGAGAGAGGGGGGGAGAGAGAGAGATAGGGGTATGGGAGAGCCCCTAACCCTGCCTGCAGTCCCTCCTATTCCCCCTATTCCCCCTGTCTGTGGGTAGGTTTGTGTGATGCACCTACCTCCTGCCCGTCCTCATCTTTTGGGCCCTTGGTCAGCCTGTTAATGTCCCAGCTGGGAGCGCAGAGGAGGTTTTAGAAGGAGTGCAGGCTCTGGGAAGCGCCAGGGATGCTGCTGCTTAGGACAGGGTAGCGCCGTGGCACTGGAGGCCTTCTCCCTCGCAGGCTCTCAGTTCTGGCCAGCTTCCAGGGCCGGCCGGCTGCCCGCTTGCTGTGTGAAGACGCCGCAGCTCAGCAGCAGTAGCTGCTGTCAGCAGAGGATTGGTGGATTTTGCTTTGTTGCCCTGTACCCCACTGTCACTGGACCGGCAGGACTCTTTGGGCTCCACGAGCCCTAGGTGTGGAGGAGGAGGAAGTTAAATCCTCCTCCACTTTGAATCATGGCCAGGAAGTCATGACTGTGACGTCACTGGTTGCTAGATGTCAGCCGGCTTCTAGCAAACAGTTGCCAATAGACTCTCAGGTGGAGGTGGGGGCAGCTATTTTGCTGCCCCCCTGCAAAGTGCTGCCCTAGGCCTGGGCCTTGTTCACCTAGGCCAAAATACAGCACTGACACACACACACATACACCTACATCCATACATACACACAAATACACCTATCCCCTGTATATAAATTGAAATGTTACAAAGAAGGTTTTAAAAACCTGTGCTAATAAAATTACATCACCATAAGCCTTAACTGCTCATATAAAACATGATTGATCCATGGATAAGGTGACCAGCTAGAGCTTCACATGGTCTACTGCTACTGTAGCCTATCCTGTTCAAGGTACGAAAAGTATTGCTTGCTCAGAGATCCCTTCAACACATCAATAAGAAGAAGAGAGCTTATCTAAATAGAAGTGGACATTCCTTTAGCCCACAGGCTTGCTTCTTACTGGATGTTTTTTGCTGTTCTCTACAAACATAAAAATGTATCTCTGGGCAAAATGTAAAATCCTAAATTCATTTAGATATTTATAGGTGTGTTCCCGCTGTGTTCCTCAAGGTGAGTGCCACATCCCAATAAGTTTAGAACAAATTGTGGGGATCCCCTAGGGGTGGGACTTTATAGGCAACTCGAAAAATGGATAATATTTTTAAACGTTCATAAATTTTATTAGAGTATACAAAGGAGAACATACAAAAAATGTAATAAATCTACAGTAAAAGTTGGCAAAACTGATGGTTTAAAAATATGCATATACACTCAACCAACTACTCCAGGTTTGATCCAACGTTTCGAGGTGAAAACCTCTTCCTCAGGGATTGTACTGGAGATAGTTATTTATGATTGGTTAGCATATGAACATATATGGTGGTTTTGCCGTCAGATAAAAACAAGGAGTTTCTGTATGACACCCACAGAGGATAGTAATCTTGTAGAGAAGGTTTGTAAGGATATGGAACCAAGGCGGTGCCAGGAGAGATGGAGCAGGAGAATTATGCGTCCCAGAGACAAGTGTCTCAACTGCAGTCCAAAAAATGCCTAGCCAGTCGGGCAGAGGCCAATCACATCTTGCTTCAATGGCACTTGTTAGGCAAACCTTCTCCCAGCAGTGGATGTCTCTTCATTTAGATATTGTATTTAAATTATTTGAAGCCTACTCACAGTCTGAATGGTCTTGAAGTTCGTGAAGTTACTTTTTGAAGATCCCTTCACAGTTATTTCCTTGCGTTCTGTAACACATATTCATTATGCCTTGTGAGTAGGCACTGCTGTCATACCCTTCCCAGAGCCTCCCTTCTACAAAGCTTCTGAGAGGAGGAGTTTCAAGAGAGCGGAGTGAGCACAGGAATCATTGCTTGCAGGCGGCAAGGTACCATGGGACATGTAGTCCTTAGAAATGGAAAGAGCAAAGCATGCAGGGAATCCAGAAAGTTGTGGAAAGACATGACTAGCAGAAAGGCAGAACTCACAACAACATGAAAGGAGAATTTTCAAGTAAGATTATATTGGAGTGCAAAAGATACATATTCTTAGTATTGTTATTACAATGATGATTTTATAAACTGAAAGTGTATGTGTGTAAACTCCTTTCAGAAATTGTACTTCTGAAATGCTGCAAATATCGTACCTGTAGAAACATAGCTCCCAACTGTCCCTGCATTGGAGGGACTGTCCCTGATTTGGAACAAAGTCCCTCTGTCCCTCATTCCTCCTCATTTTGGTCTGATCTATGTAGTTGTATATAAAATGCACTATTTATCTTTCAAAAAGTGTTCCCCAGTGCTAAACCTTTCATCCAATTTCTAAATTGCAGCATTTGTAAATTTCAAAAGCCAATATAAAGGCATAGTAGTGGTAAAAAAAGCACTTGTTGGTTTAACTAATATTCTTTTGGTATAATTCTCCTTTAACCACTTCCCCTGGGTTGACGTCATATGTGCGATCAGGGAGCCTGAGAATGAATTCGCCGTCGGTGGAGGTTTTCTATAGAGCTGGCCATGGACCAGATAGTCCCTGGCCATCGCTATGACTCTCCGGTGCCGGCAGATTCCGTTTTTTGCTGGAAAGCCTGAGATAGTTTTTTTTTTGTTTTTGTTTTTTTTTTTATCTCAGGCTTTTAAGCATAGAGGAGAGATCTGAGGATTTATAGAACCCAGATCTCTCAGGGAAGTGGACCTGTCATGCCCAATTCCTATTACAAGGGATGTTTACATTCCTATGCCTACATCCTTTGCCAATAGTGTCCCTCGTTCCCATCTAAAAACGTTCAACATCTAGTAGATCACAACTTACCCGATCTCATGTTTGGTTAAATGACAGCAAAAATGTTTAACTATTTTTACATGAATTATACAATGTATACTGGCGTACAATTTGTCTGTTTGGGTGAATGGGCAGCTGTACCTAGTTGTAATATATAATGTATATATATTTACATTTTTGCTGTTTGGAAAAAAGAAACATATTTTTTTGAACAATGTTTGCTTTAAAACCATGCTTGTATATTCTCTCTCCCTCTACCAGTCCTCTCTGTCACTCTTTTTTAGACTATAATATACAAACAGAATGGATTGGTCAGAACTGAAGCCCCTGGCTCTGCAAGAAAACAATGTATCGCACTATGCTGACCTTGTAAGACAGAACTATTAGATTTGAAGCTGAGCTCCAGGCACACAGCTAAGTGCCCAGATGAGTTATATATAAGGAAGCTGTTTTACCCGCCAAACGATATGTATTTCTGTCCATCCAGTCCTGAGATTCACACAGTTTTTCCACAGTGTACAGTCCTATCTGGCACCACAGGAGATCTGTTAAGGGAAATTCCGACTAGCAAATGGTTAGGACCTCTGTGAGCTTTGAATTTTTGTTGCCTGTGAACTGATAGGGAGATTTCCCTTCAGTTCCTGCCTGAAAGATACAGCGGATAGTAAAGTCAGCCGTAGATGATCTGATTTTCTTCCCTGCAACCACTGTCGGTGTTGATGGGGGAATCAAGCGATTTTCATTCCTGCAAAGCTGTCCTGGCTGGATGAACACAGTGATTATTGCTAGTGTAGGTGATCAGATGTCCCTGGACTGAGGACACTGTCCCTGGACCAAGTCTGTCCCGGATTTTGTCCCCGGATTGCAGGCATTTGCCCCGTGGGCGCGGCCGCTGGGTCCAACTCCAGGCCGCGGTCACTGCTTTTCTCCCCCTGCAGTGCCGATCCAGCTCTGATCCCCCCGAGTGGCGCACAGTCATTGCACACACACGGTTGTGCTGGCCGCTCTGCTGAATGGAAGGAAGCAGCAGGGAGGGGGCGGGGCCAAGACTGACACTCAGGGAGGAGCTTCAGGGGCCACACCATGACTGACCATTGGCTGCAGCCTGCAGAGAGACTACACGTGACCAGCAGAGAGGCAGAATCACATTGCTGAAGTACAGAGAGAGCCTCAGGGGGTCCCGAGAGAAAGAGATAGATCTACTATAGAGAGGGAATTACAGTTTATAAAGAGAGGAAAATACAGTATATAGAGAGAGGGAAATACAGTATATAGAGAGAGGGAGATACAGTATATAGAGAGAGGGGATACAGTATACAGAGAAAGAAAGATACAGTATATAAAGAGAAGGAAATACAGTATATAGAGAGGGAAATACAGTATATAGAGAGAAGGAAATACAGTATATAGAGCGAAGGAAATACAATATATATAGAGAGAGGGAGATACAGTATATATAGAGAGAGGGAGATATACTATATAGAGAGAGGGGGATACAGTATATAGAGAAAGAGAGATACAGTATATATATAGAGAGATATACAGTATAGAGAGAATGGGAAATACAGTATATAGAAAGAAGGAAATACAGTATATAGAGAGAGGGAGATACAGTATATAGAGAGAGGGAGATACAGTATATAGAGAGAGGGAGATACAGTATATAGAGAAAGAAAGATACTGTATATAAAGAGAAGGAAATACAGTATATAGAGATGGAAATATAGTATATAGAGAGAAGGAAATACAGTAAATAGAGAGAAGGAAATACCGTATATATAGAGAGAGGGAAATGCAGTATATATAGAGAGAGATACAGTATATAGAGAGAAGGAAATACAGTATATAGGGAGAGGAAAATACAGTATATAGAGAGAGGGAGATACAGTATATAGAGGGAGATACAGTATATAGTGAGAGGGAGATACAGTATATAGAGGGAGATACAGTATATAGTGAGAGGGAGATACAGTATATAGAGGGCGATACAGTATATAGTGAGAGGGAGATACGGTATATAGAGAAAAAAAGATATAGCATATATAGAGAAGGAAATCCAGTATATATAGAGAGAGGGAAATGAAGTATATAGAGAAGGAGAGATACAGTATATAGAGAGAAGGATATGCAGTATATAGAGAAGGAGAGATACAGTATATAGAGAGAAGGAAATGCAGTATATAGAGAAGGAGAGATACAGTATATAGAGAGAAGGAAATGCAGTATATAGAGAGGGAAATACAGTATATAGAGAGAAGGAAATGCAGTATATAGAGAGGGAAATACAGTATATAGAGAGAAGGAAATGCAGTATATAGAGAAGGAGAGATACAGTATATAGAGAGAAGGAAATACAGTATATATAGAGAGAGGGAAATGCAGTATATAGAAAAGAGAGATACAGTATAAAGAGAGAAGGAAATCCAGCATATAGAGAGAAGGAAATACAGTATATAGGGAGAGGAAAAATACAGTATATAGAGAGAGGGAGATACAGTATATAGATTTATGCATTGAAGTTTTTTTCTTTATCTTATCTTCTAAAGATTTGGTAGTCATATGATATCCCAAAAAATTCTAACAAGTATAATTTTTTGTAATCTCATGGGAGAAATAACGTATATATATTATACAATCATTCCATAAACACATACCACACACACTGCATATATAAGGATGTATATAAGGATGTATGAGGATTAAGAATAATCTGTGTTGGTTGGGAGAGTGAAGTTCCACTTTAATCTGAGCTCAGATGCATAAGGTATTGCAATAGGTCATAATCAGATTCTTAGACCTTGTTTACACTAAGGGTGCTCTCTGAAGAGCGATCTGCATTCAGATCGCTCTTCAAAGAGCATTCCACAGGCAATGAGGAGGAGTTCTATCTCCTTCTTACTGCCTGCTTTAACCCCTTGAACTCGCAATGCCCATGATCATGGGGCACCCTAATTCTGTAGCATTTAAAGAATTATTATACATTATTATATTAATATACATTATTCTATTGTTATACATTATATATTATTATACATTATTATACATTATTATATTATTATACATTATATATTAATATACATTTTTATATTATTATACATTATACATTATTATACCTTATTATATTATTATACATTATATATTAATATACATTTTTATATTATTATACATTATACATTATTATACATTATTATATTATTATACATTATTATATATGATTATATTATTATACATTATTATATAGTATTATATTATTATACATTATTATACATTATACATTATCATACATTATTATATTATTATACATTATTATATAGTATTATAGTATTATACATTATTATTATATTATTTAATCATTATACATTGTACATCATTGAATTATTTCTTATATGCGATTAGTGTTAGGCCTTGTTTACACTAGCAGGGGGGTGGAGGGCGTTAAAACCATGCAGTTGATCTGCGGTTTTACTACTCCCTAACTGCTTCCACTTATATTGCAAAGGCAACAGCCAGGATGGTACACATGCTACAGCAAAAATGACCACCCGCCAAATGCAACAGAGGGGATAATTTTTGCCTTGGCATGTGTACGCTCCGGACTGCTGCCTTTGCAGTATAAGGGGGAGCAATTGGGGGATGGTAAATGCATGGATGAACTGCAAGGTTTAACACTCTGCCAACTGCTAGTGTAATCGAGGACTAATACTGAATTTAAGAAATAATTTAAAGTGTAACTCCACTTTTGTTTAGAAAAAAACATTCCCTTCTCGGTGATCAATGTACATTGTAAGGATTATAAGTACATTTGTTGCAGATTCATACCTTTTGTTATTCTGAAGAAATCATTGTTTGTTCCTCTGTTACCCTGTGCTGAGTGGGTTTAATGGGAGTGGTTTCATAATTATCAATCAGCTGCAGCAGCTGCAGAGCACTCATGAGGTAATCTGCTGGGCCTGCATCCCTTTAGACGTGTTCCTATTGGGAGTATCTCACAAAAAATGAAATTTTTGTTTTAGGGGATGTCAGAAATCTGACTTGTATCTTAGGCAGTCTTCTGGGAAAATTGGTGAGCCAATTACACAAGCAGGAAATGATGTTTCTGTGGTGTGGTCAGTACATTCTGTGTACAGAACAGCTCCAGGTAGCCATATTGCATTGCATTTTCAGAAAATTACAACATCTGCAGATTGAAAAGGAAAGGTCATTTTTAATAACACTCAATTACAATATGATTTGTGTCGCAATTGTATACGCTATATTGTTTTTTCTTTATTTTCTATTTTTTTCTCCCACGAAAGAAGAGTTATTCCCTTAACCACTTGCCGACCGCTCACATACGTACTGCGGCAAAGTGGCTCATTATCGTCCAGCGACGTAGACCTAAGTCGCTGGACTCCTCGCTTTCTCAGCGGCGCGCACGCGCCGCCGAGAGGCTTGCTCCCGCTGTATTCAGACAAAGAGGGAGTCTGGCCAGGGGAGGAGAGGCAGTGATCACCGCCACTCTTCCCCGATCGTCGGGGATCGAGTGAGGAAATCCGCCCGCTTGTGTAAACAAAGTGGGCGGATCTCCTCTGTGACAGGCAGGGACAGATTACAGGATTCAGCATAGCTGAACCTGCTATCTGTGCCTGTGTCACACAGTCCCCTCCCCCCACACACGTCAGTAAGCACCAGGCATATATTTAACCCCTTGATCACCAATAAAGTTAACCCCTTCCCTGCCAGTGTCATTATTACAGTAACAGTGCATATTTATAGCACTGATTACTGTAGTAATGTCACTGGTCTCCCCAAAAGTGTCAAAAATGTCTGTCAGGGGTCCGATCTGTCCACCGCAATGTCACAGTCCCGCAAAAAAAAAAAACGCAGATCGCCGCCATTACTAGTAAAAAAAAATAAACAATAAAAATGACATAAATCTGTCGCGTAGTTAGTAGCTGCGATAACTTTTGCGCAAACCAATCAAAATACGCTTATTGCAATTTTTTTTACCAAAAACAAATTGGCCTAAAATGTTAAAAATGTTTGATTTTTACATTTTTTTGTGGGGGGGGGGGGATTTCATATAAAAAAATGTGAAAAATATTGTTATTTTTTCAAAATTGTCGCTTTTTGTTTATAGCGCAAAAAGAAAAAATTGCACAGGTGACCAAATACCACCAAAAGAAAGCTCTGTTTGTGGGGAAAAAAGGGACATAAATATAATTTGGGTACAGCATCGCACGACTGCGCAATTGTCCGTTAAAGTAACGCAGTGCCGATTCGCAAAATATGGCCTGGTCAGGAATGGGGTAAAATCTTCCGGTCTTAAAGTGGTTAAAAATACGCTCATTGAGATTTTTTTTGGTCAAAGACATGTAGCTAAATACATTTTGGCCTAAATATATGATGAAAATTGAATATATTGGATATTTTTTAACTAAAAATTGGGTTTTTTATTAATATTGCAAAAAATGAAAAGCGCAGAGGTGATCAAATACCACCAAAAGGAAGCTCTGTTTGTGGGGAAAAAAGGACGTAAATTTTGTTTGGGTACGGCGTTGTATGAGCGCGCAATTGTCAGTTAAAGTCGCACAGTGCCAAGTTGCAAAAAGTGGCCTGGACGTAAAGCAGGAAAATCCTCCGAGGGTAAAGTGGTTAATGATGTGTAATTGAATATAGATCTTCATTGATGTGTATCTTTCATATCTGCCTGGAGATTTTATTTAAAAAAATGTAAAGTTTGGCACCCAGGGAAGCTTATTTAAAACATCATACCTGTTTACTCATGTAGGGGAAGGTTTTGTGGTTACATATACATATACATATACACATACATATACATATACATAACAGTTTTAGTTATTGGGTTGTGCTTAAATTCACTGTAAAATCTTTTTGCTTGGACGAGGCAGTTTTAGAATAATTTGTAACATACAAATCAACTTACTATATAGAGATATTAGAGGGAAGACGAATGTGCGGAAATAAATGCTCACTACCGGATAGACAAACACAGCCATCCGCGTTCATGAAATGTGACTTATGAGAAAACATAATTCCCATTTATATACAGCTTGTTTCACTCTTATTATGGCTTATCAGTGAATGGTTTCTGAATGGCACTTAACATGCTGAGGAGGCAGCCCCACCGAAAAACATTAGGACAAGTTTTACATTTATTCTAATCAGCCACCCCTCCTTTTTTTTTTTTTTTTTCTAAAAACCACACATCTCTTCTGCTGAAGAGCAGCTCAGCTGATTCGTGGATTTGTCAGTTTAATAGATTGACAGCCTGAGTGCATGTGAAAAGGATGACAATGACAGTGCTATAATTCTATGTAATAAATGTATTGAATAATAAAAAATGTTTCAGTGAAAACATTGGTTGCCTGTTCATTTAATGAAACTATTTATACATCTTCATCTACTTCCATGTAATAACTTACAGATAGGGTCATGTGTTCTTTTAGAGGAAATAAGAATTATAAAATTCTTTACAAAAAAAAAGGAACTTTTTTTTTTTTTTTAGCTATTGGGGCAGTTTATTACCGGAATGTTTTCCCCCTTAAAACAGAGTTCCGGCCAGATTTTTATTTTTTTTTAGCAAAAACTACCCCTAGAATAGTCAGGGCTAGTGCATTTAAACAACTATATCCTCTAAATTGTCCCCTGTTTAGTGTACATGCAGCATGAATTACTTACCTTGTGAAGTTCTTGCCTAGCACGGCCATCTGTGGTGTGGGCAGCTGAAGCCGCAGTGTCCCTCTTCCTGGATTTTGCGAGTCCCAGAATGCTATACCCTCGTCATTTCTGGGGTAGGCACGTCATCCCACAGCTTCCTGCGCATGCCCAGAAGCTGTTCTCCATCCATAGGCAGAGAATGACGCGCCTGCACTGGAAGTGACGAGGGACACCGGTGCAGGCGCATTGACTCCTGGGATTGATGACACTCATCTCCCAGGAGTCAATGCAAAGCAGGAAATTACATCGGCGGCCGTGGCTGCATAAGGAGGAAATAGGAGGAAGTGAAGTTATTCTTCATTAAAAATAAGGTAAGGGAACATTAGAAAAAAAAAAAATAGCCAAATCGAGTTCAGAAAGGGATATAGGTATGCATGATGTGAAGTGTAAAATTAGAGTGGCACTTCTGTCAGTGAGAGGCAGAGATAGGGGAGCTCCACCCTATCCCAAATTAATACCATAACCCTTATTCTTAACCACTTTACCACCGGAGGATTTTGCGGTCTTCCGTCCAGGCCACTTTTTGCGATTCGGCGCTGTGCGACTTCAACTGACAATTGCGCGGTCGTGCGACGCCGTACCCAAACGAAATTTACGTCCTTTTTTTCCCACAAACAGAGCTTTCTTTTGGTGGTATTTGATCACCTGTGCGATTTTTACTTTTTGCGCTATAAACAAAAAAATAGCGTTTATTTTGAAAAAATAACAATATTTTTAACATTTTTTTATAAGAAATTCCCCCCAAAAAAGATGTAAAAACCAATTTTTTAAAAATTTTTTGGCCAATTTGCTTTCTGCTACCTATGTTTGGTAAAAAAATCGCAATAAGCGTATTTTGTTTGGTTTGCGCAAAAGTTATTGCGTTTACTAACAAAGGGAAATATTTCTGTCATTTTTGGTGTTTTTTTTTTTAACGCGTAATGGCGGCGATCTGCGATTTTTTTGCGGGACTGCGACATTGCGGCGGACAGATCGGACCCTTGACTGACATTTTTGACACTTTTGGGGGTACCAGTGACATTACTGCAGTAATCAGTGCTATATATATGCACTGTTACTGTAAAAATAACACTGGCAGGGAAGGGGTTAATTTTATTGGAGAGGGAGGGGTTAATGTATGCCTGGTGCTTACTGACGTGTAGGGGGGGAGGTGACTGTGTGAGTCATGGACAGATCGGATGTCCAGCTATGCTGAACAGTCCGATCTGTCACTCCCTGTCACTATGGAGATCCGCCCGCTGTGTTTACACACAGCGGGCGGATCTCCAGACTCGATCCCTCGCCGCTGCTCCTCCCCTGGCCCGACTCCCGCTGTGAATGAAAACAGCGGGAGGGAGCCTCCGGCGGCGCGCAAGCGCCGCCCAGAAGGGGGAGTGTCTGACGACGTTAATACTACGTCGTCAGACGATAACGAGCCACTCTGCCGCAGTAGTATTACTGTGAGCAGATGTAAAGTGGTTAAAGAGGGACTGTTATGGATTTTTGAGGGAGAACCCCACATAAAGGAATTAAAAAAAAATTGTGCCCCCTCCCCCCACAGCTTTGTGTCTTGAGGCAGAACAGCAGTACAGATGGACAGATGGGGACACACCCCCTCTTTCCTACTCCTACTTCATTGAGAAAAGGTGTTGCATTGATGATTAAACTTCTTATAACATGATTTGTGAATGGGTAAATCCTGTGACTGATCAGACTCTTCTCCATTCACAGATCATGTTACAGGCAGTGTAATTAATGAAATCATATTTTTCCTCAATGGAGGAAAAGGAAGGAGGGGGCGATGTCCCCATCACATCTTCTGTACTGCTGTTCTGCCTGAAGAATTGAAGCTGTTAACCATTGCAGTGCCGGAAGTTCAGAGACAGGAAGAGAACAGGCATCCCTGTAGTGAAGATTTCTCCAGAATCAAGCTGTCTACACAATATAGGACATTCTTCATTATAGGTAAGTGATGCGACTGAAGCTGTAGGAATATATTTTTTTCTGCTAAGCTTCAACAGTAATAAAAATGCAATGGAAACATCAACAGATGATAAAAAAATGGCATCTATGTTGAAGAAAAAAATATGGGTTCTATGGTACATTTGGTCACCAACTAATTGGAAAATCAGAAATACTTCTTAGGGAAAAAACTACAAAACCTATCTTTTAAAAACCATAGGACTGTCTGTAGAAATCAGAGACAGCTAGAAACTTTGCACATTAGAGATGATTTAGAAAATCTGGAGTCAGGATGAGTCCACGCTGCCCATAACTACCAATCTATATCCAGCTTTTCTCTCTCTAAAAAAAAAATCATCTAATTGGTATCTATATAGCATACTTTCCTCCAGTTTTTTTTTTTAATCTGCCCCACTAGCCAACAGATAAAGCTGTCAACAACACTACAGCTTCTGTCTGTGTCACCTTCTGCCTTTCATGTCCTACAGTGACCCCATTACATTATCCCCTAACAGAGAAGATTTTTCCTAATTTTTATTTTTTTTTGCCTGGAATATAACTGTAACTGTGGATTTTTGCATCTGGGCACAGGAAATTATTAAAGCTGCACTCCAGACAAATAACTATGGAATATTCATACGTGAAATACAAAAAACTTGTAATTTTGTCCAGCTTATAGATAAGTGTTGGACTGCAGTATATTTGCTGACCTGAAGGTGGCACTGTGCCTTTCTTCAGGCTGGCAGGAGATCATAGAGG
>NW_028118993.1:0-14511 GCF_965119305.1 Pelophylax lessonae | reverse complement strand
AATACATGCAGAGATTCCTGGATGTTCTTCTAGCTCGTTCAGTAGTTGATAAAGGTGGGCGTATGGTTCCTACCTCCATGGGAGTAGGGTCAAAGGCCGAAATCCGAGAAGGACTAGACAATGGCATTCCCATCTTTTCAGCCCTTCTTTCGCGCAGTCGTCTGTCTATGTTGATACTAAGTTGTATCAAGGCCTCCAAGGTGCCAGGTAAATCCGCTCGGGCGAGCTCGTCTTTAACAGCTTCCGATAACCCGAGTCTGAATTGAGTTAGCAAAGATGTGTTATTCCACCCTGAGTCAAGGGTCCATCTTTTGAACTCAGATACAAAGTCTTCTACAGGTCTCCTTCCTTGTTTCAAGGCCCTCAACTCCATATCAGCAGTATCCTGCCTATTAGGGTCATCATATAAGCTGGTGAGTTCTGCTAAGAATAAAGAATAGGTGTTGAGAATCTGATCATTTTTCTCAAAGAGAGAGTCTGCCCAGGCCCGTGGATCATCCGTCAGGTATGAAATAACGGTACAGACTTTTATTTGATCAGTGGGGTATGTACGAGGCTTTAACAAAAAAAGAAATTTACATGCGTTTTTGAATTCTCAAAATTTTTTTCGGTCGCCTGTAAATACCAGGGGAGGGTTTATTTTAGGTTCAGGAGGTGGAACAGCAGTAAGCCGTGAGAGTTGGTTTACCCGCTGTATCAGAGTCTGATTTTTTTCTTGCACGTCAGTCAGAGCAAGTATTAACGCTTTTACTTGTTGTGTTAATTGTGTCACTTGAGTGGGTAATTCTGCTGAATCCATTTTTAAGGTTCGTTCAATCTGTAACGCTCCTGCGTTTTTGTATATAGGCTGGATTTGCAGCTGCAAAATCTCCACTCAGCAGTCATGCAGAGATATGTTGAATACCAGATCCAACTCTCCAGGACTCATCACCGTGGGCCTGTCAGCTTCAACATACAGATATATACACACTCAATGAGATGTTCCTGGAGTGATATGATGTATATGGTAGTATGAAGGTGATGTGCTGAAGGGACAGGTGTGAACAGTGACAAGGATGGTAAGCACTTGATAGGTTTGTACAGGAGAGTTCAAGATGGTATTTAGGAATGCAGATAGGTTAGTATCGAGTATGCTAATAGGTGGTGAGGACAGCAGATGACAATACAGGATAGACTAACCCAGTGCAAGGATAGATAGTAGTAGACAGGAGAGCTAGCAATATATGCAGCAGTGCAGATGATAGATGGTAGTAGACAGGAGAGCTAGCAATCTATGCAGCAGTGCAGATGATAGATGGTAATGGTCTCAAGAGCTAGCAATCTATATGATAGTGCAGATGATAGGATAGCATGGATAGGTAGTAACAGTCCTTAATGCAAATAGTAGTAGTGTAAGTTATGGAGGGTTCCCCTGCGGGGTACTTATCACTATAGTATAGCAGTAGAAGGTCCGGTGATGAGGAAGTGATCCAGTAGCGAGATACAGGGATCAGTAGCGAGGTTCGGTTCTAAGGAAGTGATCCTGGTAGCGAGATACAGGGATCGTAGCGAGGTTCCGCAGCGAGACACGTTTGTAAGCGTGGATGCAAGGCAGGTTGAACGAACATGTGAGTGAGAAAGCCGGCGGTTGAAATAGCCTCTCTGCGGCGCTCAGTGATGACAGCATCAGTCTTAAAGGTGTATGCGCACCTACCAAAAGAGAATGGTGGGACGCATACATGCATGGAAAGTGGAATAAAGGGTACCAGAGGTACCAGAACATTACAGTACCCCCCCCTTAAGGCCGGCTCCTGAAGGCCTCTAGAGCTGGTTTTTCCGGGTATTTCGCGTGAAAATTGCGAATCAGCCCAGGGGCATGTATATCAGAGGTATCCAGCCAGGTATCGTCTTGGGGTCCATAGTTCTTCCATCGTACTAGATATTGGAGTCTTCTTCTGTGGATACGAGAATCCAGAATCTCCTTTATCTCAAATTCTTCTCCGCCTTCAACTTGTACAGGAGGTGGAGGTGGGATGGTAGGTCTTATTCCTTGGTTAGGAACATGTGGCTTTAATAGCGACACATGGAAGATAGGATGGATCTTGAGATCTGTTGGTAAGGTGAGCTGTACTGCAGCTTTTCCCAATTAGTTTCCTGATTGGGAAGGGTCCCAAGAATAAAGGCCCAAGCTTTTTGCTAGGGATCTTCAATCGTAAATTTTTTGTTGATAGCCAAACAAGGTCCCCAATAGCATACTGAGGAGAAGGTCTTCTACGAAGGTCGTAGTACCTTTTTTGTTGACTATGAGCGTGTGATATGGTAGTATTGAGTAAACCCAAAGAGTCTTTTATTTGGGTGAGGTAATCTGAGGCTACTGGGTTACTCGATGGCAGGATGCGTGGTGGAAGAAGAGTAGGATGAAACCCATAGTTCAAGTAGAACGGACTTTGCTTCATAGTACTGTGGGTTGCATTGTTGTAAGCGAATTCCGCTAGAGGAAGGAGATCCACCCAATCATCCTGCAAGTATGATGTGTAGCAGAGTAGATATTGCTCAATGCACTGGTTGACTCTTTCAGTCTGTCCGTTGGTCTGAGGATGGTAGGGAAAAGTGAGCTTTCGCTCAATGCGTAAAATTTGACAAAGTGCTTGCCAAAATTTAGAAATAAATTGTGAACCACGGTCGGACAAAAGAGTCTTTGGAATTCCATGCAATTTGAACACATGTTTCATCAGTAGTTCCGCTGTTTGTTTGGATGAAGGTAGTCTACGGATAGCGATGAAATGTGCCATCTTTGTCAAGTGGTCCACTGACACTAGGATGGTATTAAATCCTTTGGAAGGTGGTAGTTCTACTATGAAATCCAAAGAAACAACTTCCCATGGAACCTGGGGTATTGGTAAACTACAAAGCAGTCCAGATGGTTTTGTAGTGTCAATTTTGGACCTTGCACAGATGTCACATGAAGCAACAAATTTTTGTACAGACGTCTTCCTATCAGGCCACCAAAATTGTCTGGTGAGCAAATTAAAGGTTTTCGTCATACCCATATGTCCTGCCATGGGCACATCATGAGATAACTCCAAGATCTATCTTGGTGCGCATGGTAGGGGGTATATAAAGTTTGTCATTGTAATAAAGGAAGCCTTCTGCATCAGTACTTAGTTGTGGTGGAGGTGAATCCATTCCTATACTATGCAAAATCTCTTCCTTCAAGGATCGGACAACACCAATAATACGTTCATAGGGTATTATGGGAATGGAAGGGATTTCGGCGCAGTTATCTTCGGTTAGTCGTGATAGCGCATCCGCTTTTTTATTTTTATCTGCAGGCGTATAGGTCACTAAGAAATTAAATCTTAAAAAGAATAATGACCATCGTACCTGCCGGTGGGAAAGAGTCTTGTTAGTCTGGAGGTATTGAAGGTTTTTATGATCTGTATATATGAGTATCGGTAACTGGGTACCTTCGAGCAGATGTCGCCAATTCTCCAGTGCCAATTTTATGGCAAGCAACTCTTAACGCTTTTACTTGTTGTGTTAATTGTGTCACTTGAGTGGGTAATTCTGCTGAATCCATTTTTAAGGTTCGTTCAATCTGTAACGCTCCTGCGTTTTTGTATATAGGCTGGATTTGCAGCTGCAAAATCTCCACTCAGCAGTCATGCAGAGATATGTTGAATACCAGATCCAACTCTCCAGGACTCATCACCGTGGGCCTGTCAGCTTCAACATACAGATATATACACACTCAATGAGATGTTCCTGGAGTGATATGATGTATATGGTAGTATGAAGGTGATGTGCTGAAGGGACAGGTGTGAACAGTGACAAGGATGGTAAGCACTTGATAGGTTTATAAAATGATATGAAATAAGAATCACCAGAATGCAGTATGAAGAGAAAGATAAAGTGAAGCCCAAAGTGAGTGAAAAAACGCAGATTATTGCAGTTGTGTATGTGTGTTGTGTAAGGCTCCTAAACCTCCTTTCTAGAAGTGGATTGTTTGGAGGTATAACACCACTTAAGTTAGTGTTCACTCCATACTTTCCTATATATAATTATTCTATTTCCCCCTCCCCTCTTTTTTCCTATACTAATACTTTGGTATAATATATATTCATTTTTTCAGATACACAATCAATATATATAATTCTTCTGATGCTCCTGATGAGTGGACGTAGAGCCACGAAACGCGTCGAGCTTACAAGCATTTCAATCATAAATATTTATTCAAATTCTCCATTATTCCAAGATTATGTATTTAAGAAAAATCCAGTCCTATAATGAATTTGTTCCGTATATATCATTTTCATGGATTTATTATCAATGTATCTATGCGTAGTTATATAATTTGTGTACATGATTTAATATGTGTATTTGCATATGTCATATTCTAGATTATGAATGTCATATTGGATTATTACATGTGTCAACGTCCTATGGGTCCCCATTTTCTGGGTCACATTAAAGTTTGTATATCAATTTTATATGTTTTAAGACTGAGCACCCACGGTAAACCTGTTGTCACAATAAATTTGTTATTTATGAATTTTAATTTTAGATATGTCATTATTACATGTATCCGTTCATACATCTATTTTCTGGTTGTCCTTATTGAGACCTACATCTGTCATGTTCTATATAATCAATTATATACTTAACATCCAATTGCCGATTGATTCCCAATATTTGAGATCTTTCAGGCTATACATATTATATACTCAATAAAAATTATATATGTCCAGCTGTACTCATTTAAAGTCCCACATTTCCCTCCTTTTTTGCTCCTGATCCAGTAGCGAGATACAGGGATCAGTAGTGAGGTTCGGTTCTAAGGAAGTGATCCTGGTAGCGAGATACAGGGATCGTAGCGAGGTTCCGCAGCGAGACACGCTTGTAAGCGTGGATGCAAGGCAGGTTGAACGAACATGTGAGTGAGAACACCGGCGGTTGAAATAGCCGTTCTGCGGCGCTCAGTGATGACAGCATCAGTCTTAAAGGTGTATGCGCACCTACCAAAAGAGAATGGTGGGACGCATACATGCATGGAAAGTGGAATAAAGGGTACCAGAGGTACCAGAACATTACAGCGCCAAACTGCAATCCGCCTTAGGCCCAGCCGCCACTGCATTTACCCTGTGTTTACCCCAGATATAATGTCCTTGACCGTGCTTACTGGTCCACGTATCCGTAGTTAGGTGGACCTTGCCACATATGGCGTTGTGCAGTGCACACCTGATTTTGTCACCCACTTGGTTGTGCAGGGAAGGGATGGCTTGCCTGGAAAAGTAGTGGCGGCAGGGCACGACGTACTGTGGGACAGCCACCACCATGAGGCTTTTAAAACTCTGCGTCTCCAGCAGACAGAATGACAGCATTTCAAAGGCCAGGAATTTTGAAATGCTGGCATTCAGGGATCAGGGTGGGTAGGGGGGTACTTCCTCTTTCGCTCCAGTGCTTGGGAGATAGAAAGCTGAACGCTTCCATGGGACATTGTGGAGATGGTTGTTGGTGACCCAGGTGGTGGTGTTGCTGGCAGATCCTCTGTTTGCGGAGTGGCAGGTGCCACTGTCACTACAGAGGTGGATGAAGAGGCCGAGACTGCAGCAGAAGAGGAAGCAGGAGGAGCCAGAGACCTTTCTTGGTTTTTGAGGTGTCTACTCCACTGCAGCTCGTGCTTTGCACTTAGATGCCTGGTCATGCAGGTTGTAATCAGGTTCAGAAGGTTTATGCCTCGCTTCAGGCTCTGATTGCACAGCGTACAAACCACTTGTGTCCTTTCATCAGCACATTGTCTGAAGAACTGCCACGCTAGGGAACTCCTGTGAGCTGGCTTTGGTGTGCTTGGTTCCTTGTTGCGTTGGGCAGTAGCAGACGTAGTGTCTAGGGCACGGCTGCTCCGCTTTTGCACCCTGCTCCCTCTTCTGCTGTGCTGGTGGCTCTGTGCGACCACCGCCTCTTCCTCCAAACTACTCAGGTCACCTGCATGACGTTCATTCCATGTGGGGTCGAGGACCTCATCGTCCTCCACATCATCTTCCACGCAGTCTTCACCCCTGCAACTCTTGTCGGTCTCCACAATTCGGAATTGAGCAGCAGTTGGCACCTGTGTTTCGTCATCATCCGAGACATGTTCAATGGTCCTCCCATGTACTCATCTTGAGACATGAGTGGTTGGGTATCGGTGCACTAAATCGCTTACACTTCTGGGGTAGGGATAGCTGGATGGCCCTGGGAAACCATGCTAACAGAGTCATCAAAAAGAAGACAAGACTGCTGCATGACTTGGGGCCTTAGACTGCTTGGCTGATTTGCAAGGGGGTGAGGTGAAAGATTGATGGCCATTGGCTGCAGGTGGCAACTCTGTCATTTCAGTAGAGATGTCCCGAACTATTCCCCAGCGAACATCGCTTGTTCGCGTCCACCGCTGCGGGCGAACATATGCGATGTTCGGTCCGCCCCCTATACTTCATCATTGAGGCAAACTTTGACCCTGTACCTCACAGTCAGCAGACACATTCCAGCCAATCAGCATACCCTCCCCCCCACACCCTCCCACCTCCTATAAAAAAGCAAGGGCAGCATCCATCTTAGATTCATTCTGAAGCAGTGTGTTAGTGAGAGCAGGGAGAGTGCTGCTGCTGCTGCTGCTGTTAATAGGGACATTGTTAGGTAGTGTTCTCGGTCCACTCCTGCTGTAAGGACAGCATCCTGACAGCACCCCAGAAAGCCCTTTTTAGGGCTGGTATTTCAGTCAGTCAATTTTTTTATATATATATATATATATATATATATATATATATATATATATATATATATATATATATATATATATATATTTTGTGCAGTTGCCTGCCCGCCGTGTGTGAGAGGCCACAGACCCACCACAGACTGTACTGTTTGCACACCACACTCATATCGGGTGGCACAGTACCTTGCAGTTTAAAAAATATTTTTTTTTTCCTCTGTCATAATTGCAGTTGTTTTCTGGCTGCCAATGAGTGTCGGGTCCACAGAGTGTACTGTGCCCACTGCAGTGCCCACCACTCATATATACGGTGGCACAGCACCTTGCAAATTAAAAAATATATATATTTTTTATAATTGCAGTTTCCTGGCCTGCCAGTGAGTGTCAGGTCCACAGAGTGTACTGTGCCCACTGCAGTGCCCACCACTCATATATACAGTGGCACAGCACCTTGCAAATTAAAAAAATATATATTTTTTATAATTGCAGTTGCCTGGCCTGCCAGTGAGTGTCAGGTCCACAGAGTGTACTGTGCCCACTGCAGTGCCCACCACTTATATATACAGTGGCACAGCACCTTGCAAATTAAAAAAATATATATTTTTTATAATTGGAGTTGCCTGGCCTGCCAGTGAGTGTCAGGTCCACAGAGTGTACTGTGCCCACTGCAGTGCCCACCACTCATATATACAGTGGCACAGCACCTTGCAAATTAAAAAAAACATAATTTTTATAATTGCAGTTGCCTGGCCTGCCAGTGAGTGTCAGGTCCACAGAGTGTACTGTGCCCACTGCCGTGCCCACCACTCATATATACGGTGGCACAGCACCTTGCAAATTAAAAAAAATAAATTTATAGTTGCCTGCCAGTGAGTATCAGGTCCACAGACTGTACTGTACCCACTGCCCAACACTAATATAGGGTGACACAGCACCTTGCACGCATAGTACCACAAATCTAAAAAAAAATGACAGGCAGAGGCAGGCCACCCCGCAGGGGCCGTCGTGGTGCTGTGATTTCCTTTGGATATAGAATAATGCCCAGTGTTCAGAAGCCACGTACCCTGAACTCAAAAAATTCTGAGGACATAGTTGACTGGCTTACACAGGACACCCAATCTTCTACAGCTTCCGCTCGGAACCTTGATGCACCATCCTCCTCCAGCTCAGCTTCGGAACCTCTCAATTTACCACTTGCCCGCCCCCCCGGGACCACCAACAACACTAGCACCACAGCCGCTTCACCTGATCTGTCAGAGGAGTTATTTACACATAAGTTGGAAGAAATAAGTGATGCGCAACCATTAGTGCCAGAGGATGTAGATAACGGGGATATGTCTCAGTCAGGCAGCATTATACACATGGACGTACATTGTGATGATGATGATGATGTTGTACCTGCTGCTGCTGCCTTTGCTGAGTTGTCAAGTGAAGCGGCTGATGATGACGATGTGTCCGTGGATGTCACCTGGGTGCCTGCTCGAAGAGATGAAGAAGAGGGGGAAAGTTCAGATGGGGAGACAGAGAGGAGGAGGAGACGAGTTGGAAGCAGGGGGAGGTCATCGCAAGGAGCTAGTGGCACAGTCAGACAGCATGTATCGGCACCCGGGGTCAGCCAGACAGCACGCCAATCAACGCAAGCTGTTGCCACCACCAGAATGCCGTCATTGCAAAGCTTAGCAGTGTGGCATTTTTTTGTGTCTGCCTCTGATAACAGCGATGCCATTTGCAACCTGTGCCAAAAGAAACTGAGTCGTGGGAAGTCCAACACCCACCTAGGTACAACTGCTTTGCGAAGGCACATGATCTCACATCACAAACGCCTATGGGATCAACACATGAGTACAAGCAGCACACAAACTTAAAGCCACCATCCTCCTCCTGGTCCAGCATCTTCAGCCACATCAACCACTGCTATCCTCCTTGCCCCCTATCAACAACCCGCCACTCCGCCTCTCACCTTCAGCAGTTCCTGCTCATCTGCCCACAGTCAGGTGTCTGTCAAGGAAATGTTTGAGCGTAAGAAGCCAATGTCACAGAGTCACTCCCTTGCCTGGCGTCTGACAGCTGGCTTGTCGGAACCCTTAGCCCGCCAGCTTTTACCATACAAGCTGGTGGAGTCTGAGGCCTTCAAACAATTTGTAGCTATTGGGACACCGCAGTGGAAGGTACCCAGCCGAAATTTTTTTTCACAAAAGGCAATCCCCAACCTGTACTCTATTGTGGAAAAGGAAGTCATGTCATGTCTGGCACACAGTGTTGGGGCAAGGGTTCATCTGACCACTGATACCTGGTCTGCAGAGCACGTTCAGGGCAGGTATATCACTTACACTGCGCATTGGGTAAACCTGCTGGCGGCTGCCAAGCATGGAATGCGTGGCTCTGCAGAGGAGTTGGTGACACCGCCACGACTTGCAGGCAGGCCTGCTGCCACCTCCTCTACTCCTCCTACTCCATCCTCTTTGCTAACCTCCTCGTCTGAGTCCTCTTCTGCTGTTGCGTCTTGCTCCACACCAACTGCACCCCCCCCCGGCTCCCCAGGGGCTATTCCACATGCTGGATACGACAGTGTCACGCCGTCTTGGGGTTGACTTCCCTGAAAGCAGAGAGTCACACCGAACCAGCACTCCTGTCCACCCTGAACGCACAGGTGGATCAGTGGCTGACCCCGCACCAACTGGAGATCGGCAAAGTGGTGTGTGACAACGGAAGCAATTTGTTGGCGGCATTGAATTTGGGCAAGTTGACACATGTGCCGTGCATGGCACATGTGTTGAATCTGATTGTACAATGCTTCGTGCATAAGTACCCAGGCTTACAGGATGTCCTCAAGCAGGCCAGGAAGGTGTGTGGCCATTTCAGGCGTTCCTACACGGTCATGGCGCACTTTGCAGATATTCAGCGGCGAAACAACATGCCAGTGAGGCGCTTGATTTGCGTCAGCCCGACACGTTGGAATTCAACACTCCTAATGTTCAACCGCCTGCTCCAACAAGAAAAAGCAGTCAACGAGTATTTGTATGTCCGGGGTGCTAGGACAGCCTCTGCGGAGCTGGGTATTTTTTTGCCACGTTACTGGACGCTCATGCGCAATGCCTGTAGGCTCATGCGTCCTTTTGAGGAGGTGACAAACCTAGTCAGTCGCACCGAAGGCACCATCAGCGACATCATCCCATTTGTTTTCTTCCTGGAGCGTGCCCTGCGAAGAGTGCTGGATCAGGCCGTAGATGAGCGTGAAGAGGAAGAGTTGTGGTCACCATCACCACCAGAAACAGCCTTATCATCGCTTGCTGGACCTGCGGCAACGCTGGAAGAGGAGTCTGAGGAAGAGGAGTCAGAGGAGGAATGTGGCTTTGAGGAGGAGGAACACCAGCCACAGCAGGCATCCCAGGGTGCTCGTTGTCACCTATCTGGTACCCATGGTGTTGTACGTGGCTGGGGGGGAAGAACACACCTTCAATGACATCAGTGAGGACGAGGAATTGGACATGAGTAGCTCGGCATCCAACCTTGTGCAAATAGGGTCTTTCATGCTGTCATGCATGTTGAGGGACCCTTGTATAAAAAGGCTGAAGGACAGCGACCTGTACTGGGTGGCCACGCTACTAGTCCCCTGGTATAAGCATAAAGTGTCTGAAATGTTACCGAATTACCAGCAGTCGCAAAGGATGCAGCAGTTACAAAACAAGTTAAAAAGTATGCTTTACACAGCGTATAAGGGTGATATCACAGCACAACGGGAATCTAACAGGGGAAGAGGTGAAAGTAATCCTCCTCCTACCACGACCACGCTGGCAAGGACAGGACGCTTTACAGACGTGTTGTTGATGGAGGACATGCGGAGCTTTTTAAGTCCTACGCATCGCCACAGCCCTTCGGGGGCCACCCTCAGAGAACGACTCGACTGACAGGTAGCAGACTACCTTGCCTTAACTGCAGATATCGACACTCTGAGGAGCGATGAACCCCTTGACTACTGGGTGTGCAGGCTTGACCTGTGGCCTGAGCTATCCCAATTTGTGATAGAACTACTGGCCTGCCCCGCTTCAAGTGTCCTGTCAGAAAGGACCTTCAGCGCAGCAGGAGGTATTGTCACTGAGAAAAGAAGTCGCCTAGGTCAAAAAAGTCTAGATTACCTCATCTTTATTAAGGTGAATGAGGCATGGATGCCAAAGGGACTGACAGTGGGGGATGCATTTGACTAAAAAAGGCCTGATGAGATGCCTTGGGCTAAAAATGGTCCACACGCTGCTGTATTTAATCTCTGCATGCCGGATGACTTACGTGACTTCTCCGCCACCAACTACGGTTCAAGCCGCAATGTCTTAGTGCACTTTCTGCCTGGAAAACCTCAATTTTTCCGGCCGCTGCTACAGCAGCGGCTGCAACAATACCTGCTTCTTCAGGCATGTGTACTGCCTAATTTTTCTGGCTTCTGGTGCTACAATGTGGCTGAAAAAAACAAAACACAAAAAAAAGGCACATACATGTGTCAATTCCCCTTCGTGATCGTTACCTTGTTGTGGTGAAGGGGCTTGCGTATCACAATGAAGCGATCACCTCTAGGAGTGTGTTGGCAATGTTGGCACACCCCAGATGATAAGGTCGTTGCTTCATTGTGAACAGACCAAAAGCAATCGGCTGGATAATTTTTCATAGAAAAAACATTAATTTTCTTTATGAACATCTTAGGTGATCATTAAAGCCTACTAGGCCAACAATGGGCCCACACTGCAGAATCATTGTTTTCTGGGTCACTTAATTGTCACTGAACTACCTCAGCACGACCATAGGCTTTGAAAAACCGCCATCGCCTGCAATCTCCCAAACGTGTGCATGAGCACAGTCATCACTACAGCAAGATTGACGCATAGAGGGATAAAATTTATGTCATGAGTGTGTCAACTATTGACAACTCTCTGCGGTTGTCTAAAACTATTTGATACACGTCCCCTGATAGGGGGGCACGTAACAGGGATTAAACTGATAAGAATAGTACTACTTAACACACCACTCATATAGGATGGCACAGTACATTGCACGGTGCACGTGCAGTGCCCAAAATTGGAAGTAAAATGACAGACCAACCATCTTTTTCCATCTCCCGGTTCCTAAAATCTATTCCATACACCGGCCCCTGATAGGGGACGTAACCTAACAGATTAAACTGATAAGAACAATTTTTTTTTAAAGAGGACAGCCTCTGCGGAGCTGGGTATTTTTTGGCTGTGTTACTGAATGCTCATGCACAATGGCTGAAGGCTCATGCGTCCTTTTGCGGAGGTGACAAACCTGGTCAGTCAAACCCAAGGCAACATCATCGACCTCATCCCATATGCGTTTTTTCTGGAGCGTGCCCTGCGAAGAGTGCTGGATCAGGCCGTAGATGAGCATGAAGAGGAAGAATCGGGGTCCCCATCACCACCAGAAGCAGCCTTGTCGTTGTTGATTGCTGGACCTGTGGCAACGCAGAGAGAGGAGTCTGAAGAAGAGAAGTCAGAGGAGAAAGGTGGCTTTGAGGAGGTGGAAGACCAGCCACAGCAGGCGTCCCAGAGGACTTGTTGTCACCTTTCGGGGACCCTTGGTGTTGTACGTGGCTGGGTGGAGAAAGAGACCTTCAATGACATCAGTGAGGACAAGGAACGGGACATGGCTAGCTTGGTATCAAACCTTGTGCAAATGGGGAGTTTGCCGTTGTGCAAATGGACTGACTGACTGTTAAACGGGAAGTTTGGTCTGTCAGAGTTTGGTCTGTCACTGTGAAGCGGGCGTAACCCTTACACTACCTGATTGATACAACATCATACCTGATCGTATACACACACTGGATGTTTTAAAGCACGTTATTCCAAACAATTTAGGAATGTTAGGTGATTTATGCCGTTTATGGATTAAAACCCGTCTCTGCGTCAACTACGTAATTTTCCATGGAAGTTTTGCCATGGATAAGTGTCGGCCTGTATAGGCTCCAAAAATTAGCTCACGTGGTTTGAACTGACAGCAAAAAACTTAGTTTTTGATGGCTAGAGGTACGGTAGGCATTCACAGTACACAGAACCGTAATTGTCGGCCTGTATAGGCTCCAAAAATTAGCTCACATGGTTTGAACTGACAGGAAAAAACGTAGTTTTTGATGGCTAGAGGTACGGTAGGCGTTCACAGTACACAGAACCGTAAGTGTCGGCCTGTATAGGGTCCAAAAATTATCTCACATGGTTTGAGCTGAAAGCAAATAACTTCGTTTTTTGTGGCTGGAGCTACATTAGGCATTCACAGAAAAAGTGTCGGCCCTGAAAGGCCCCTAAAATTTGCCATTCAATGGACATGAAATACCTTTTATGCCGCTGTATGTAGCGAAGCCAAGGACCAGGAATTGTTGTGGGTGGAGGAATTTCGATGAAACCTGGTCTACTGGTCACATGTGTTGAATTCCTCAGAGATCCATGCCTCATTCATTTTTATAAATGTGAGGTAGTCTACACTGTCATGAGCTAGGCGAGTGCGCTTATCGGTCACGGTCCCCCCAGCTGCACTGAACATCCTTTCGGACAGGACACTGGACTGGGGGCAAGCCAACATTTCCATTGCAAATTGTGCAAGCTCTGGCCAGAGGTCAAGCTTGCCCACCCAGTAGTCCAGAGGTTTATCACTCCTCAGAGCGTCCACATCGGACGTTAACCCGATGTAGTCGGACACCTGTCGGTCTAGGCGTTCCCTCATGCTGGATCTGGAGTACAGCTGTCGATGGTTCGGCTGAAAGAAGGATCTCATATCTGAAGTGACCAAGACATCTTCCAACCGCCCTCTTCTTGCAGGCGCTGTTGGATTGCTACCCGCAACTGTCTCTCTGTGACTGGACATTCCTCTGCCAGCGCACAGGAAAAGCAGAATGCAGCATTTCCCTCAGCAAGGCCTGGAAGTGCTGCATTCTGACCGCCCCCTGTGATTGTGGTATCATTTCTGCCATTTTGTGTTTGTACCGGGGGTCTAAGTATGTTGCCACCCAGTACTGGTCCTTGGCCTTTACGCGTTTTATACGGGGGTCCCTTAAAACACTGCAGTTTGTAGGCCCCCATTCCCACTAAACTGGATGTGGTATAGTGGCCTGCTTCCAGCTCATCATCCAGGATAATGTCATCCTCGTTCTCCCTCCCCCTCCCCCATCCATGGATAACACCAGGGATCCCAGAAAGGTTTAAAGCATGCCCTTTTTGCTCCTCCTCATCCCCCCCAGCACCATGCTCCTCCTCTGACTCCTCTTCAGACTCCTGCTGTTGATTTGTCTCAGATGGAGTAGCACCCACTGGGAATTCATCCAACATTGCAACTTCCTCATCTTCCTGCTCCTGCTCCTCGACAGCTTGATCAATGACACGACGCAATGCATGCTTGAGAAAGAAGGTGTAAGGTATGATGTCACTTATGGCGCCCTGGCAGTGACTGACCATGAGAAGCCACTGGCGAGGTGAAAATAACCCAAGCTCCCCAGAACCTGTCCTGCCGCCGAGTTCGAACAGGGAGTCATTCACTGCACGTTTCTGCTGGAGCGGCCTATTGAGCATATGCAACGTTAAGTTCCATCGCGTCGGCCAGTCACAAATAAGACACCTGAGGAGCAGGTTGTGTCACCGCTGAATCTCAGCAAGGCGAGCCATGGCTGTGTAAGATCTTCAGAAATGGCCCGAGATTTTCCTGGCCTGCTGCAAGATGTCCTGGACCCCAGGGTATTTGGCAACGAATCGCTGCACCACCAAGTTCAGGACGTGTGCCATGCATGACAC
>NW_028118994.1:0-14521 GCF_965119305.1 Pelophylax lessonae | reverse complement strand
CTCAGGCGTGCCACCTAGAGGGAGGGGACCTGGAGATTGAATTCGGGCCCTCCTGGATGACGAGGAAGTAAGACAATCCTTTGGAGGAATTTTTTCAGGCACAGGTAACTATCCTAGACTTTTGCAACAGTAAGTCAGAATGGTGGGAGCTTATAAAACAGCGGACTGTTAGGCTTTTCAAGGCCATAGGGAGAAAGAGACAGCAAGATAAGTATATCACCTACCAGCGTTTGCGGAGAAAACTCTGTAGCCTTGTTTCCAATGGAGGAGATTCTGGGGCGATCTCTGAGGTGAAGCTCCTCCTGAGGAGACATCAATATGACCGGCACGCCTCTTTGGTTCTGGAAAGGGACTATGGAAAATACCATTCGCCTGACCCTTACCAGAACTGTAAACAGAGTGTAACAGATAAGACATTCAATGGCCTGAAGGAATGTACGGGCTCTCTGACGAAGTCTAAGTCAGGGATTCTGGAGGTTGTCAGGTCATACTATGCCAATCTCCTGGGAGGAAGGAATCTTGATCGGGCAAGGATGTTAAGTTTTTTTGAACTATACACCAGGTCTGGAAAGTAATGTTCCTTTGATGAATTTGACAGATGAAATCACTGCAGATGAGGTGATCCAGGCTATTGATAAACTAGCCATCAGGAAAACGCCAGGGCCAGATGGTTTGACAGCCAAATTTTATAAATGCTTTAAGACGATCCTGGCTTCACACCTTGCGGAGGTTTATAATGGCTGTTTGCATGAGGGTTCTCTCCCCCTTCCTTGAGGCAATCTGCAGTGATTCTTCTGTCAAAGGCCAAAGATCCTTTGATGATTCGGAATTGGCGCCCCATTAGCCTTCTTAATGTTGATAGAAAGATACTGGCAAAGATTTTTTTCTAGCGACCCTTTGTGGATGGCTCAGGTGTGCGTCAGGGGTGTTTTTTGCTATATGCGTTTGCAATCGATCCCTTCATTAGAAGGCTAGAGAGTGGACCATTGTGTGGGGTACCTTTAATCATTGCTGGTGAGCCTCTTTGGAAGGTTGTGGCTTATGGTGATGACATTTCTGTTTTTATCTCTGGGAATGGGGAGGCGCAGGAAGTGGTCTCGGTGATAAGGCAGTATACAGAAGCATCAGACTCAAAAGGCCAACCAGGACAAGTGTGAAGCTTTCTGGATGGGCGTGGAAGATGAGAGCTTTGTTCTCCCAGATGACTTCCCGGAGCCCCAACAAAAAATTAGAGTTCTAGGCATTGAATTTGGACCAGGTGACTATGGTTATGCAAGCTGGGTGAACAGGCTGGAGAATGCTAATGCCAAGGTGGCGAGCTGGAAAGGTTGATCTGATAATGCTTACCTGATGCTGATTTTTCTGTATGTCAGTTTGTCTGCGTTTTGCCAGTGTCTCTCTATACCAGGATCTATAGTTGTTTCTTCCAGCTGTTATGGGGGAACAGAATAAAACTTGTCAAAAGCAGTGTGACTTATCTTCCTAGGCGGGAGGGCGGTCTAGGAATGATCAACCCTGTAGTCTTTTTCTCTCTGATGTTTGTAAAGTACAACCTGGGTAACATGTTGGCAGAGAGACCGCTTGGGTCGGTGGGTGGATATTTTCCAGTCCTGGTTTAGGCCCTTCCTGCGAAACTGCGAAAATTGTGGGCCAGTAAAAAGCCTGAGGGTCAAGCATGATAAGCTCCTGGCTAATGTTGCCCCGTGTTTGAAAATACTTTGGCAGTGGCAAGTAATAGCAGGGGAGGTCAGATCTCTTCCAAGGAAACTTCTTGAGAAGCGGATCATGAGCTCTGTTTTTTGCGAACCACTGGCCTTAAGGGATTGCCCAAGCCTGGTTTTGGGGGAGGGTTTGCGATTGATTCATTTGGAGAGAATCCCAATGAAGTTTTAGGGATCAGGCTTGGCTCGTTTTCCATGGAAAACTATATGTGAAGGGCAACCTGAAGTTTCTCTCTGTCAGTGATCGTGGCTGCCCGATAGTAGAGTGTGGAGGAGCGGTGGAGTCCATGGATCATTTTCTGCTTCAGTGCCCTTTTAATATAGAGGTGTACAAGAGGGTAGGAGGGCTCTGAGTGTACCCTTCCTCCCCCATATGAGTTATGCAGAGTGGATGTATGGGGCATTCCAGACTCGCTGGGATTATGATTTGGAAACAATTTTTTTAGTTAGTCTAGTAGTCCGTTATTTCATGTGGAGTGCACGGTGCCAGGTATCCTTACGGAGTAAAATCCTCCCTGTTGAGGTGGTGGTGCAGAACATTCTGGGTAAGGTTGGGAAGATTCGGGGTCTTGAGAAAGACAGGTGGCAGCAGAAGGCCTGGATAAAGGCGTGGAGGAATATCAGGACTCTGTAGCTGCTGCCTGTTGATCTCGGGGTGCGTGGCTTTTCTTTCTGTCCTTGCTTCACTCCCCTAGATTTTTAGATAAAATATATTTTTGATAAAAGGCTCCATGCATGGTGACGGTGATGTTCCTTAGTCTGGCTCTCTTGTAGGGTTTATGCTGTGCGCTATTCAGTTTATTTATTATGTTCTTGTTTGGTTTTTGGTTTTGTATCGTTATATTCAATTATTATTTATTAATTTATTTATTATGGTTTTATTGTATATAAGTTGTTGTTTGTAAGATTTTTCATTAAACAAAATTAACCCCTCATAATGGGCACAGCGGGGGTACAGACCCAGGAACTCAGCACAGGGATGGTGGGAACCCCTCATAATGGGCACAGCAAGTGTACAGATCCTATAATTTGGCACAGAGATGAAGGGAATACCTTACCAACAAAGTCAGAGAGATAAAGAAAACTATTTCTATAGCGGGGGTCCGCGATCTATGAATCGCTATCGGCCCGTCAGGTGACAGGTAGATTGTGTCCCATGGTCACTGACCCTGGAACATGTAGCGGAAGGGCAGCATTTGGCAGGACCGATGGCTCTATTTTCCTTCCTGCAGCCTCTGAATGCCCGGAAATGCCCGGTTCTCCTCCTCACCCTCCCGCCGGCATTTAGAGGCTGCGAGAGAAGGAAAATACTGGCATTGGTTGCACTAAATACCGCCCCTCCTCTCCAGGTTCATCTTCTTTGTGTTGCCTGGCCCCCTTGTGCTCAATTGGAACCCCCCTTCCGCATTGCTGCTGGATTCCCCCTCTTCTGCCAGCTGCTTCTGGGGATGGGTCAGGAAGGAGAGTGGGGAAGGGACCGGTAAATATTTAATTTACCGGCCCCTTCCTTTTCTGAATGAATGTAGTCAGTGATCAGTGCCAATCACTCACTGTGTCCATTCTTAAGTGAATCATAGTAAACTGTTTGTGAATGAGCAGGAAGCCACTCAGCACAGAGCACTCCCATTCATTCACTGTGCAGTGCAGCTGAGGCTGCAGAGAAAGGAATGGGGGAATCTCTGTCCTCAGTCCCTTTCTCTGTTTCGAAAGTGAGACATAAGGGATCTATTTAGACCCCTGATATCCCACCAAAATCCCCCAATGGGACTCTTAAAAAAAAATGTAAAATATTATTAAAAAATAATTGAGAAAAATAATAAAATAAATAATAATATACTGACACTGTCAACCTTGCTTTACTGACACCATCCACTGCTCTACTGACTGACACAATCCACTGCCCTACTGACACCATCCACTTCCCTACTGACACCGTCCACTGCCCTACTGACACCGTCCACTGCTCTACTGACACCATCCACTGCTCTACTGACACCCTTCACTGCTCTACTGACACCATCCACTGCCCTACTGACACCGTCCACTGCTCTACTGACACCATCCACTGCTCTACCGACACCCTTCACTGCTCTACTGACAACGTCCATTGCTATACTGACACCATCCACTGTTTTACTGACACCGTTCACTGTTCTACTGACACCATCCACTGTCCTACTGACACTGACCACTGCCATACTGACACCGTCCACTGCCCTACTGACACCGTCCACTGCCCTACTGACACCATCCACTGCCCTACTGACACCGTCCACTGCTCTACTGACACCGTCCTCTGTCCTACTGACACAATCCACTGCCCTACTGACACAATCCACTGCCCTACTGACACCGTCCTCTGTCCTACTGACACAATCCACTGCCCTACTGACACTGTCCACTGCCCTACTGACACCGTCCACTGTTCTACTGACACCATTCACTGTTCTACTGACACCATCCACTGTCCTACTGACACTGACCACTGCCATACTGACACCGTCCACTGCCCTACTGACACCGTCCACTGTCCTACTGACACCGTCCACTGTCCTACTGACACAATCCACTGCCCTACTGACACCGTCCACTGCCCTACTGACACCGTCCACTGTCCTACTGACACAATCCACTGCTCTACTGACACCGTCCAATGCTCTACTGACAACGTCCATTGCTATACTGACACCATCCACTGCCCTAATGACACTGTCTAATTTATGGAAGGCTACGTTTATTTTTTTACAGTGACATTTGTTTTATGTTTTTCTTAATATTTAGTTAGGCTTAGTCAGTGAATTTCTTAACAAGAAGAGCGTCAAACCCCCGGTGACCTTTGATCTCTTTCATGCTGTGCAGGTGAATCTCCACCTCTCAAAGCCTGCATACCCCTGATATAGACTCGACTTTTCTCCTAAGGGCTGATTTATTTTTTTTATTAGAGCCTCAGGAACCACATAGAGTCTGAGGGTCAGGGGCTTTGGCTCTGAGAAGTCCAACTCACATTTTGGTTTAGGTTTTGGCTCTGGTTTTAGAGTTTTTGAATACAATGACGTCTTTTCTAACCCTACTTCATCCTTCCTATCCAGGACCTGGTGGCCTGGGTGACTGTCGGCTTCCTCCACATCCCCCACTCTGAGGACATCCCCAACACTTCCACCCCAGGGAACTCAGTGGGATTCTTCCTCCGACCCTTCAACTTCTTCGACGAAGATCCATCGGTGGCCTCAAGGTCCACGGTCATCGTCAGACCAACAGACAAGACCTTCAGTAAAGTGACCATCAATCGCTGGACTCCAGATGTTGTTGGCCAATGTGTGTCTGACAAACCCTTCCAGTATAATGGAACCTACTTCTCTGACTGAGGTCACCTTGGACGTCTATGGGAACGGAGAATGGCCGAGGGTTGGGTGGTTGGACGCTAAGAATAAATTGTGGTATCTTTATAACATATAGAGGAATCTGTGGACAGACAAAGGTTCTCTTATATATAGATCTTTCAATGGAGCCCCCGGAGGACAAAGATGCAGCCAACAAACTTTTCTATCTCTTCTTTGTAGGGAATTATAAAAAAATGGAGTGCAGAGTCACCTGTGTGCAATAAATGGCGTGTGTGGTGGACGCAATGTGTGGCTGGTTTGTGATCTAATGCTTGACTTGTAATATCTGGCTGGTGGGGGCAATGATGTGCACGAGAGCCTCGGCTGTCCCAGGACTCCCTCTCCTCATTGGCTGAGACAGGAGTGGAAGCCATTGGCTCCCACTGCTGTCAATCACAGCCAGTAAGGAGGGATCAGGAGGCGGGGCCGAGCCACAGCTCTATGTGTCTTATGGAGAGAGCATGCAACAGTGCTCCCACAGCAAGCGGCTTTCTCCGGGGCCACTGGTCAAGGGGGAGGAACCAGGAGCACCCGCAGGGGACTTGAGAAGAGGAAGATCAGGGCTGCTCTGTGCAAAACCATTACACAGAGCAGGTAAGTATGACATATTTGTTATTAAAAAAAAAAAAAGAGCTGAATCTTTAAAACCACTTTTAATATTCCATATGCAGACTTGTATCCAGTAGATGGGGCACTGACTTGTATATTAGAGAGTGCAGTAAGCATTCTTGCTGAACACATGTGGTATAACAGGCAGAAAAAGCTTCCTAACCTGGGTGGTGCGTTGACTTCCAGGCTATATCCATTATAATGGCCCAAGGGGCCCGGCACCTACGGTGGTAAGCAGAAGATGGGGCACCAAGCCTCAAACTGTGATTACACCTGATATTGTTTTCCCTTCTGGTCACCTTTGGCCATTTATAGCAAATTTCAGCAAGAGCACTGCAGGTGGAGGGGGTTAAGGTTATTGCGAGAGGAATCTGAAGACTCTCTAAAGTTCAGCAAACATGACAATTTCTTCTATCTCTTGCTTTTTGGTCTATACCAGTGGTCTCCAAACTGTGGCTTGGGGACAGATGTGTGTCCTTGTTTGCCTCGATCTGGCCCTTAAGGCACTATTCCTCCAACTGACACCAATGATGGGGCACTATTCCTCCAACTGGCACCAATGATGGGACACTATTCCTCCAACTGACACCAATGATGGGGCACTATTCCTCCAACTGGCACCAATGATGGGGCACTATTCCTCCCACTGACACCAATGATGGGGCACTATTCCTCCCACTGACACCAATGACAGGGCACTATTCCTCCCACTGACACCAATGAAAGGGCACTATTCCTCCAACTGGCACCAATGATGGGGCATTATTCCTCCCACTGACACCAATGACAGGGCACTATTCCTCCAACTGGCACCAATGATGGGGCACTATTCCTCACACTGACACCAATGACAGGGCACTATTCCTCCCACTGACGCCAATGATGGGGACACTATTCCTCACACTGACACCAATGACAGGGCACTATTGATCTTTTATTGAAAAGAATCAAGCAACATATTTTATACAAAAGTAAAAAACAGAACTATAGTACAATATTCCAACAAAAAAAACAAAGGAATTCACATCCATGTGCAGAATATATACAATATATACATAATCCACTTCCAACATTCTTAGAAAACTATTTACATAAAGCAGCAGAGAGGGCCTAAGAGGCACAACCCATCACCTATGTATGCAGCCATTTATCAAAAACTGAGCATTAAGAAAAAATCTAGGGTGATAAGAGACAGAAAGCCACACCCGGGAAAGAGACTCCTGGCAGTCAGGGAGGCTTGAAACCCCTCCACGCCTTCAGCCAAGCCCTCTGACCCCACTTGTCTCTCTCAAGCGCCCGAATCTTCCCCACCTCATGCAGAATGTCACACACCACCACCTGAACAGGAAGGATTTTACGCCGAAGGGTGACCTGACACCGTGCGTTCCATGTGTAATAACGGACTACTAAACTAACTAAAAAAAGTGTATCCAAACAAAAGCCCCCACCAGTATTGAATGCTCCGTACACCCACTCAGCATAACCCAGCCTGGAGAGGAAAGGAACACCGAGGGCCCGCCCAACCTGTTTGTATACCTCTATGTTAAAAGGGCAACGAAGCAGAAAATGGTCCATAGTCTCCTCCTCACCTGTACATTCCTCCCGAGGACAACCACGATCCATCCCACTGCGGAATTTCAAATTGCCCCGAACATAGAGCCACCCGTGGAAGCACAACCAGGCCAGATCCCTGAATTTAAGGGGGACTCTAGCCAAATTCAATCTTAACCCTTCCCTCAAAATTGGGCCTGGGCAATCCCTTAAGGCCAGTGGGTCATGAAAGACTTCACTCAAGACTCGGCTCATAAGGACTTTCCTCGGTGTGGATCTGAGATCTTCAGCCGACAGTCGCCACTGCCGCAGCAACTTCAGACACGGAGCGACATAGGCTGGGAGCTGACCACGATGACCCCTGAGATTCTTCACTTGGCCACCTTCTTCCCAAAGTCGCAGAAAAGGCCTAAACCAAGATCTAAACATGCCTGCCCATCCAGGAGGTTCCACTGCAAGCATACTACCAATGTTAAACTTGAGAAATAGCAGTGAAAAGAAAAGAACGGGGTTGACCATACCTAAGCCACCCTCCCTCCTGGATAGATAGGTGACATTCCTCTTGATGGGGTTCAGTCTGTTCCCCCACAGCATCTGGAAGAACACACTATAGATCCTAGCATAGAGAGACACTGGCAAGATGCAGACAGGGCTGACATACAAGAAGATCGGTATCAGGTAAGTCTTAATCAGATCAACCCTTTCCCTCAGAGATAACTTCCATCTCTTCCAGCTGACCACCTTAGTATTGGCAACTTCCAGCCTGCCTTCCCAGTTTTTGAGGCCATAATCGCCAGGTCCAAATTCAATGCCTAATATCTTAATTTTTTCCTGGGGCACTGGAAAAGTGTCCGGGAGATCAAACCCCTCACCTTCCTTTCCCATCCAAAAAACTTCACTCTTTTCTTGATTGATCTTGGAGCCTGATGCTTCAGAGTACCGTGATGTCAGAGAGACCACCTCCTCCGCTTCATCTGTCCCAGTGACAATCACTGACACATCATCCGCATAGGCAACAACCCTCAAAGGCGGCTCACCCGGGATTCCCACTGGTACCCCACACAACATGCTGCTCTCTAGCCTCCTGATGAAGGGGTCGATTGCAAACACATAGAGCAGGGGACTCAGCGGACAACCCTGGCGCACCCCAGAACCAACCTCAAAGGACTGTCCAACCCAACCATTAACAAGAGGGAAGCTTTCTGCCCCCTTATACAAAACTTTTAACCAATCGACAAAACCACCCGGCAGACCGTACTTACTAAAGAGCAACCACAGGTACTCATGGTTGACACGATCGAAAGCCTTTGCCTGATCCAATGCCAGTAGATACTTTCCCCAGCCTGCAGCCCTGCACTGCTCCAAGGCCTCCCGGACAGCTAAAACCGCTGTGAAGGTGCTCCTACCCTGGATAGAACAGTGCTGATGGCGAGAAAGCAAAGACTCTGCTACTGCCGATAGGCGCCAGAAAAGTATCTTCGCCAGCACCTTTCTATCGACATTGAGAAGGCTGATGGGGCGCCAATTCTCAATCATCGAAGGATCTTTACCTTTTGAAAGAAGAATCACAGCTGAGTGTCTCATGGAAGGGGGAAGCACCCCCTCAGCAAGACAACTGTTAAAAATCTCTACCAAATGTGGGGCCAGAATAGACTTAAAGGCTTTGTAAAACTCAGCCGTCAGACCATCCGGTCCAGGTGACTTCTTGATGGCAAGCTGTTCAATTGCCCTCGTCACCTCTTCAACTGTGATCTCTTCTGTCAAATTCATCAAAGGGACATCTCCACCATTTAGACCTGGAATAGAGTCCAAAAAGCTTTCCATCTTGTCTCGGTCAAGCTCCTTCCTCCCAAGAAGTTCAGCATAAAAAGACCTCACGACCTCCAGGATCCCTGACCTGGACTTTGTCAAGGAACCTGTACTATCCTTAAGGCCAACGACCATCTTAACAGCTACACCCTGTTTGCAGTTCTGGTAAGGGTCAGGCGAGTGGTATTTCCCATAGTCCCGCTCTAGAACCAAAGAGGTATGCCGGTCATATTGACACTTCCTGAGGAGGATTTTCACTTCAGAGATTGCCCCAGGATCTCCTCCTCTCGAGACAAGAATATCCAGCTTCCTCCGCAAACGTTGGTAGGTCATGTATCTATTAAACTGTTTTTTATTGGCTAGGCCCCTGAAGAATCCAGCAATCCTCTTTTTGGTCAGCTCCCACCACTCAGCCTTGCTGCTACTAAAGTCCAGGATGGTCACCTGTGCCTGAAAGAATTCCTCAAAGGATTGTCTAACATGTTCTTCCTCAAGGAGAGTCGAATTTAATCTCCAGATGCCTTTGCCCCTCTGAGGGAAATCTGAAGCATTCAAGACCACAGATAGCATACAGTGATCAGAGAACTCCACCGCCTGCACCACTGGGGGTGAGAAAGCAGAGGCCTCCTTCAAAAAAAACCTATCTATCCTACTCTGACTATTACCTCGATGAAAGGTGAACCCTGTGTCATCCGGGAGGTGCTTAATGTGCACATCCACAAGACCAGCATCCCTAACCATACTATTTAAAAAAACGCTATCATATCCCAGCCGGTCATTGAAGTCCTTCCTGTCCTTGGGCCTAGTCACAGTATTAAAGTCACCTCCAAAAACCACTTGCCGGGATGTAAAAAGAAATGGCTTGATCCTTGTAAAAAGGCATTTCCTGTCCCACTTTGTGTGCGGCCCATAAATATTAATTAGGCGCAGGTCCTGCCCTCCCACAAGAACGTCTAAGACCATACATCTCCCAATCTCCACCTCAATAGCCCGCCGGACAGTTACCATGCCGGTTTTAAACAACACCGCCACCCCGCCGTAAGGCTCGGCCGCAAGAGACCAGTAAGATGGACCATACCTCCACTCTCTCTTGGCCATATGAATATCTGCCAAGGAGGTGAGCCTAGTCTCCTGCAAAAATAAAATTTCAGCATCTAATTGGCTGAACAAAAAGAAGGCCATAGAACGAGCTCTTACCGACTTAATACTGGCGACATTTATTGTCACCACTTTTAACGGAGGGGGAACCGCCATTTGGGTTATTGGGTGGATTGCTTCTTAGCTCCCCTCTGCTGCTCATCACCAGAAGCCTCTCTCTTTCTTGAAGCCTCCTCCAACTCCATTTCAATTTCTGAATTCTGCTCAGAAGAATCCCCAGATGAGGAGATATCCCAAGCAGAAGCCCTAGAACGGTTGGAGACAGTCACTGAGGCATCCTGTCCCTGTTCCGTCCTCACCGTCTGTCTCTTCCGCCTCACAACCTTCCTTCTCTCCTCCAGGTACTGAAGGTCAGATTCAGAGATGCTTTCATCTCTTGTTTTCTTCTTCTTCTTTGAAGTCTTCACAGAAGACTTCTTTACAGAGGAAGCCGCAGCAGCACCCTTTTTGGTACCCTCTACCACTCCTGGTGGGTGGGGGGCTTTTTTAAGGTCACACTTAGGAAGGGAAGACTGATCGGGAATAACTGACTCAGGGGGCACAGACTTGGCAGATTCTGACACAAGAGGAGCCGGTACAGTAGGCTGGGGGGACACAGGGACAGACACAGAAGGAAAACTTACAGATACAGGAGGGGTGGGCACAGGGACTAGGGAGGGATCCTGCACAAGACCAGGGGGGTCAGTCACCGCAGAGGAGGGTGGTACAACAGGGGCCTCATCCTCCATCCTGTCCAGCCTTAACAGATCATCTATCACCTCTCTATCCATATTATGCCAGGCTTCAGGACATCGGCTGTAGGGGTGGCCAAGGCGCAGGCACAGGTTGCACCTTATCGCCTGGGTGCAGTCCCTGGCCACATGACCCTGTCCCCGACACACTGAACAGATCAGTGCTGAACAAGAGGAGCTAAAATGCCCCTTTTCTCCACAGCGGTGACACAGTTTTGGCTGACCGGGATAAAAAATAGTCATCCTATCCCTCCCTATAAAAGCAGAGGAGGGCAGGTGACGGACAACATTCCCATCCCTAGCCAACCTGACCGTTACCGACCAACCCCCGGTCCAGATGCCACGCTCATCATGAATTTTATCCGGCCTGGTCAAAACATCCCCATAATTTCTCAACCAGACCTCTAAGTCCCGAGCAGGAACACTCTCATTTGTAAGGACAATAGTAATTTTCTTCACTGTTGACCTTTGGGAAACTGCCACTGGCACCAGACCTTCCCATTCGGGTCTTGACCTGCACTGAGCCATATATCGTTCCCAGAACAAGTCAAGACCCTCTGGTCTGGTGAAACTAACTGTGTATTCCCGGCTTCCAGCCACATGTATCAGGGCATATAGGTCATTAGCCCCAAAACCCATATCTAAGATCAGGTCCACCACCATACGCCTTGCTAGAGGGACTGCACCACCTTCCCATTTAAGGAGGACTACGTTCCGCCTTGGACCCCCAGCAGAAGCCATAGATCCAATACCAGATCCAATGGTGCTCATAGTGGCAGCCCGCGAGGGAAAACCCTGATTAGAAGCAGAGCTCCTCCTTGATTGTAACCCTGGCTTGGTGATATTGCCAGGAGCACAGCTTACCACCTGTGCAAATGTAGGCTTATTAGGGCCAAGACCCCACACTGATGTCACATTATCAGGTACACTACTATTATTATTTTTACCAGCTTGGCCTAAACAAGCAGCATTATCAGTTCCACATATAATGGTGGGATCCACCATGCCTGCAATGTTATTAGGGATAACTGTTTCTGATGCAGTACCAGATGTTTCCTGCTGCTGCGCTGTAGAGTCCTGTTCAACAGTGACTGAAATAGTTTTAAGCTCAGCAGAAGGGGGGTTAATCGGCTCTTCTGGGTTTTGTGGTTCTTCAGCAGAAATGTCATTTTTTAAACACAACTTTTCCTGTTTAGAGACATCAGCAGCAGGCACAACATTGCTGAGCATAGGGGAATCACCCGGAGTGTCATTAGGAAACCCATCATTAGGCAAGGTGCTAAAAGGCACAAAAAACTGTTTTATCTGTAAGCTGGGGCTTTATATACTTTACTTTATCAGGCACACTCTCAGGTAAGTCCTCCACATCACCAAACACCAGCTGATCTTCCTGCATTGGAGACTCCATTACCTGTATAACTTTCAACATGCCTCCTGAGCCCTGAGATGGCAATGGGCTGCTTACCTCACCTTGAGGGGGAAGGGGGTCAGAACCGGGGGTCTCCTCCTCCACCTCCATCTTTGCAAACCTCCGTTCATTGCAAAACTTCTCCCTGAAGGGACCATCCCTGCCTTCCATCATGGCCACGATAGTTTCTTGATGATCCACACGGACTTTCGCTAATTGGACCTCTGAATCCATTGATCCACGGTTCTTGCTGAACAAGCCTTCACGCTGCTTTCTCAGGCGCTTTAAATCCGCTCTAAGCTTGTAGAGCTTGTCTCTCTCCTTATTGAGGACTTTGATCCCGGCCACCACTCGCTCCCGAATGGATCCAACATCTTCATCCTCACCAGGTGCAGAGAGATCACCAACCACGGGCTGCACAGGAGCAGGGGTGCCATCCATCCGACCAGGGGATGGCTGAGAGCCTCCAGCAGGAGAGGCCCCGCTGGCCTGCATGGCCTCCCCAGGAAGGAGCCAGCAGGGCTGGGAGGGATTTCACCTCACTCCCCTCTCAAACAGATCACCTGGAGCAGCTCCAGACACACAGCCAGAGAACCTTGCAGCAGCCACACCCGAAGCTGAATGATGGGACACTACTCCTCCCACTGACACCAATGATGGGACACTATTCCTCCCTCTGACACCAATGATGGGGCACTATTCCTCCCTCTGACACCAATGATGGGGCACTATTCCTCCCACTGACACCAATGACAGGGCACTATTCCTCCCACTGACACCAATGATGGGACACTATTCCTCCCACTGACACCAATGATGGGGCACTATTCCTCCCACTGACACCAATGATGGGACACTATTCCTCCCACTGACACCAATGATGGGGCACTATTCCTCCCACTGACACCAATGATGGGACACCATTCCTCCCACTGACAGTGTGTGAGAAATAACTTTGCCAAAACATTTTTTTTTTTAATTTCTTTATTTTTCCTAAAAATGATGTAAAAAATGTACAACTTTAAAAAAAAGCCTAAAAACTAACTGTAAATAAACATTCTATAATAAATAAAATACTCTCACTTTTTGAATTGCATTATTAACAAAGTCTTTATTATGTTCTTTATCTTTAAATCTCTCTCTGTCCACTCCCTGGACCAACGCCCATGAGATCCTTCAGCTGCAGGATCATGAAATTTGGCGTAATATTCTGCCTGGGCGAGGTCTGATCCATACAAGCAGGTGATGAGAAACTAGTTTTTGTGGATGTTCAGCTTGGAGAACAAGTCAGGGGAATCGTTCAGATTGTTTTTTATTGTTATTCAAAATCTCCCTCCGTTTTCCTTATATACTCCACCCTTTCCAGGTCCATCCTCTCCATAAACTCCACCCATTCATATTCCATCCTCTCCATATACTCCACTCTTTCCTTCTCCATCCTCTCCATATACTCCACCCTTTCCTTCTCCATCCTCTCCATATACTCCACCCTTTCCTTCTCCATCCTCTCCATATACTCCACCCTTTCCTTCTCCATCCTCTCCATATACTCTTCCCTTTTCCACTCCATCCTCTCCATAAACTCCACTCTTTCCTTCTCCATCCTCTCCATATACTCTTCCCTTTTCCACTCCATCCTCTCCATATACTCCACCCTTTCCTTCTCCATCCTCTCCATATACTCCACCCTTTCCTTCTCCATCCTCTCCATATACTCCACCCTTTCCCACTCCATCCTCTCCAAATACTCCACCCTTTCCTTCTCCATCCTCTCCATATACTCCACCCTTTCCTTCTCCATCCTCTCCATATACTCCACCCTTTCCTTCTCCATCCTCTCCATATACTCTTCCCTTTTCCACTCCATCCTCTCCATATACTCCACCCTTTCCTTCTCCATCCTCTCCATACACTCCACCCTTTCCTTCTCCATCCTCTCCATACACTCCACCCTTTCCTTCTCCATCCTCTCCATACACTCCACCCTTTCCCACTCCATCCTCTCCATACACTCCACCCTTTCCCACTCCATCCTCTCCATACACTCCACCCTTTCTTTCTCCATCCTCTCCATACACTCCACCCTTTCCCTCTCCATCCTCTCCATACACTCCACCCTTTCCTTCCCATCCTCTCCATACACTCCACCCTTTC
>NW_028118995.1:0-14633 GCF_965119305.1 Pelophylax lessonae | reverse complement strand
TTTGCTATTTGCACTAATGAGACTAGCCCATTAAGGTGTTAGAATTGTTGCTGGGGGAGGAGCTGTGAAGGAGTGTGTATATATAGAGAAATACTAATTAGCTGGCCTAATTCAATTAGCTGCAAGTACACCATTCAAGTACACCATTTTAAGTACATTGAAGAGATATTGCAGGAAACTGAAGAGATTGAATAGATACTGCAAGAGATTGGCTTGGAGTTTGCAACTGACTCATCTGTATTTTTTGCTGGCTATTGCTTGAGAAGGGAGAAGGGGAAAGGAATTTGGTCAGGTGTTTGCTATTTGCATTTGCTAATGAGACTAGCCCATTAAGGTGTTAGAATTGTTGCTGGGGGAGGAGCTGTGAAGGAGTGTGTATATATAGAGAAATACTAATTAGCTGGCCTAATTCAATTAGCTGCAAGTACACCATTCAAGTACACCATTTTAAGTACATTGAAGAGATATTGCAGGAAACTGAAGAGATTGAATAGATACTGCAAGAGATTGGCTTGGAGTTTGCAACTGACTCATCTGTATTTTTTGCTGGCTATTGCTTGAGAAGGGGAAAGGAATTTGGTCAGGTGTTTGCTATTTGCATTTGCTAATGAGACTAGCCCATTAAGGTGTTAGAATTGTTGCTGGGGGAGGAGCTGTGAAGGAGTGTGTATATATAGAGAAATACTAATTAGCTGGCCTAATTCAATTAGCTGCAAGTACACCATTCAAGTACACCATTTTAAGTACATTGAAGAGATATTGCAGGAAACTGAAGAGATTGAATAGATACTGCAAGAGATTGGCTTGGAGTTTGCAACTGACTCATCTGTATTTTTTGCTGGCTATTGCTTGAGAAGGGGAAAGGAATTTGGTCAGGTGTTTGCTATTTGCATTTGCTAATGAGACTAGCCCATTAAGGTGTTAGAATTGTTGCTGGGGGAGGAGCTGTGAAGGAGTGTGTATATATAGAGAAATACTAATTAGCTGGCCTAATTCAATTAGCTGCAAGTACACCATTCAAGTACACCATTTTAAGTACATTGAAGAGATATTGCAGGAAACTGAAGAGATTGAATAGATACTGCAAGAGATTGGCTTGGAGTTTGCAACTGACTCATCTGTATTTTTTGCTGGCTATTGCTTGAGAAGGGGAAAGGAATTTGGTCAGGTGTTTGCTATTTGCATTTGCTAATGAGACTAGCCCATTAAGGTGTTAGAATTGTTGCTGGGGGAGGAGCTGTGAAGGAGTGTGTATATATAGAGAAATACTAATTAGCTGGCCTAATTCAATTAGCTGCAAGTACACCATTCAAGTACACCATTTTAAGTACATTGAAGAGATATTGCAGGAAACTGAAGAGATTGAATAGATACTGCAAGAGATTGGCTTGGAGTTTGCAACTGACTCATCTGTATTTTTTGCTGGCTATTGCTTGAGAAGGGGAAAGGAATTTGGTCAGGTGTTTGCTATTTGCATTTGCTAATGAGACTAGCCCATTAAGGTGTTAGAATTGTTGCTGGGGGAGGAGCTGTGAAGGAGTGTGTATATATAGAGAAATACTAATTAGCTGGCCTAATTCAATTAGCTGCAAGTACACCATTCAAGTACACCATTTTAAGTACATTGAAGAGATATTGCAGGAAACTGAAGAGATTGAATAGATACTGCAAGAGATTGGCTTGGAGTTTGCAACTGACTCATCTGTATTTTTTGCTGGCTATTGCTTGAGAAGGGGAAAGGAATTTGGTCAGGTGTTTGCTATTTGCATTTGCTAATGAGACTAGCCCATTAAGGTGTTAGAATTGTTGCTGGGGGAGGAGCTGTGAAGGAGTGTGTATATATAGAGAAATACTAATTAGCTGGCCTAATTCAATTAGCTGCAAGTACACCATTCAAGTACACCATTTTAAGTACATTGAAGAGATATTGCAGGAAACTGAAGAGATTGAATAGATACTGCAAGAGATTGGCTTGGAGTTTGCAACTGACTCATCTGTATTTTTTGCTGGCTATTGCTTGAGAAGGGGAAAGGAATTTGGTCAGGTGTTTGCTATTTGCATTTGCTAATGAGACTAGCCCATTAAGGTGTTAGAATTGTTGCTGGGGGAGGAGCTGTGAAGGAGTGTGTATATATATAGAGAAATACTAATTAGCTGGCCTAATTCAATTAGCTGCAAGTACACCATTCAAGTACACCATTTTAAGTACATTGAAGAGATATTGCAGGAAACTGAAGAGATTGAATAGATACTGCAAGAGATTGGCTTGGAGTTTGCAACTGACTCATCTGTATTTTTTGCTGGCTATTGCTTGAGAAGGGGAAAGGAATTTGGTCAGGTGTTTGCTATTTGCATTTGCTAATGAGACTAGCCCATTAAGGTGTTAGAATTGTTGCTGGGGGAGGAGCTGTGAAGGAGTGTGTATATATAGAGAAATACTAATTAGCTGGCCTAATTCAATTAGCTGCAAGTACACCATTCAAGTACACCATTTTAAGTACATTGAAGAGATATTGCAGGAAACTGAAGAGATTGAATAGATACTGCAAGAGATTGGCTTGGAGTTTGCAACTGACTCATCTGTATTTTTTGCTGGCTATTGCTTGAGAAGGGGAAAGGAATTTGGTCAGGTGTTTGCTATTTGCATTTGCTAATGAGACTAGCCCATTAAGGTGTTAGAATTGTTGCTGGGGGAGGAGCTGTGAAGGAGTGTGTATATATAGAGAAATACTAATTAGCTGGCCTAATTCAATTAGCTGCAAGTACACCATTCAAGTACACCATTTTAAGTACATTGAAGAGATATTGCAGGAAACTGAAGAGATTGAATAGATACTGCAAGAGATTGGCTTGGAGTTTGCAACTGACTCATCTGTATTTTTTGCTGGCTATTGCTTGAGAAGGGGAAAGGAATTTGGTCAGGTGTTTGCTATTTGCATTTGCTAATGAGACTAGCCCATTAAGGTGTTAGAATTGTTGCTGGGGGAGGAGCTGTGAAGGAGTGTGTATATATAGAGAAATACTAATTAGCTGGCCTAATTCAATTAGCTGCAAGTACACCATTCAAGTACACCATTTTAAGTACATTGAAGAGATATTGCAGGAAACTGAAGAGATTGAATAGATACTGCAAGAGATTGGCTTGGAGTTTGCAACTGACTCATCTGTATTTTTTGCTGGCTATTGCTTGAGAAGGGGAAAGGAATTTGGTCAGGTGTTTGCTATTTGCATTTGCTAATGAGACTAGCCCATTAAGGTGTTAGAATTGTTGCTGGGGGAGGAGCTGTGAAGGAGTGTGTATATATAGAGAAATACTAATTAGCTGGCCTAATTCAATTAGCTGCAAGTACACCATTCAAGTACACCATTTTAAGTACATTGAAGAGATATTGCAGGAAACTGAAGAGATTGAATAGATACTGCAAGAGATTGGCTTGGAGTTTGCAACTGACTCATCTGTATTTTTTGCTGGCTATTGCTTGAGAAGGGGAAAGGAATTTGGTCAGGTGTTTGCTATTTGCATTTGCTAATGAGACTAGCCCATTAAGGTGTTAGAATTGTTGCTGGGGGAGGAGCTGTGAAGGAGTGTGTATATATAGAGAAATACTAATTAGCTGGCCTAATTCAATTAGCTGCAAGTACACCATTCAAGTACACCATTTTAAGTACATTGAAGAGATATTGCAGGAAACTGAAGAGATTGAATAGATACTGCAAGAGATTGGCTTGGAGTTTGCAACTGACTCATCTGTATTTTTTGCTGGCTATTGCTTGAGAAGGGGAAAGGAATTTGGTCAGGTGTTTGCTATTTGCATTTGCTAATGAGACTAGCCCATTAAGGTGTTAGAATTGTTGCTGGGGGAGGAGCTGTGAAGGAGTGTGTATATATAGAGAAATACTAATTAGCTGGCCTAATTCAATTAGCTGCAAGTACACCATTCAAGTACACCATTTTAAGTACATTGAAGAGATATTGCAGGAAACTGAAGAGATTGAATAGATACTGCAAGAGATTGGCTTGGAGTTTGCAACTGACTCATCTGTATTTTTTGCTGGCTATTGCTTGAGAAGGGGAAAGGAATTTGGTCAGGTGTTTGCTATTTGCATTTGCTAATGAGACTAGCCCATTAAGGTGTTAGAATTGTTGCTGGGGGAGGAGCTGTGAAGGAGTGTGTATATATAGAGAAATACTAATTAGCTGGCCTAATTCAATTAGCTGCAAGTACACCATTCAAGTACACCATTTTAAGTACATTGAAGAGATATTGCAGGAAACTGAAGAGATTGAATAGATACTGCAAGAGATTGGCTTGGAGTTTGCAACTGACTCATCTGTATTTTTTGCTGGCTATTGCTTGAGAAGGGGAAAGGAATTTGGTCAGGTGTTTGCTATTTGCATTTGCTAATGAGACTAGCCCATTAAGGTGTTAGAATTGTTGCTGGGGGAGGAGCTGTGAAGGAGTGTGTATATATAGAGAAATACTAATTAGCTGGCCTAATTCAATTAGCTGCAAGTACACCATTCAAGTACACCATTTTAAGTACATTGAAGAGATATTGCAGGAAACTGAAGAGATTGAATAGATACTGCAAGAGATTGGCTTGGAGTTTGCAACTGACTCATCTGTATTTTTTGCTGGCTATTGCTTGAGAAGGGGAAAGGAATTTGGTCAGGTGTTTGCTATTTGCATTTGCTAATGAGACTAGCCCATTAAGGTGTTAGAATTGTTGCTGGGGGAGGAGCTGTGAAGGAGTGTGTATATATAGAGAAATACTAATTAGCTGGCCTAATTCAATTAGCTGCAAGTACACCATTCAAGTACACCATTTTAAGTACATTGAAGAGATATTGCAGGAAACTGAAGAGATTGAATAGATACTGCAAGAGATTGGCTTGGAGTTTGCAACTGACTCATCTGTATTTTTTGCTGGCTATTGCTTGAGAAGGGGAAAGGAATTTGGTCAGGTGTTTGCTATTTGCATTTGCTAATGAGACTAGCCCATTAAGGTGTTAGAATTGTTGCTGGGGGAGGAGCTGTGAAGGAGTGTGTATATATAGAGAAATACTAATTAGCTGGCCTAATTCAATTAGCTGCAAGTACACCATTCAAGTACACCATTTTAAGTACATTGAAGAGATATTGCAGGAAACTGAAGAGATTGAATAGATACTGCAAGAGATTGGCTTGGAGTTTGCAACTGACTCATCTGTATTTTTTGCTGGCTATTGCTTGAGAAGGGGAAAGGAATTTGGTCAGGTGTTTGCTATTTGCATTTGCTAATGAGACTAGCCCATTAAGGTGTTAGAATTGTTGCTGGGGGAGGAGCTGTGAAGGAGTGTGTATATATAGAGAAATACTAATTAGCTGGCCTAATTCAATTAGCTGCAAGTACACCATTCAAGTACACCATTTTAAGTACATTGAAGAGATATTGCAGGAAACTGAAGAGATTGAATAGATACTGCAAGAGATTGGCTTGGAGTTTGCAACTGACTCATCTGTATTTTTTGCTGGCTATTGCTTGAGAAGGGGAAAGGAATTTGGTCAGGTGTTTGCTATTTGCATTTGCTAATGAGACTAGCCCATTAAGGTGTTAGAATTGTTGCTGGGGGAGGAGCTGTGAAGGAGTGTGTATATATAGAGAAATACTAATTAGCTGGCCTAATTCAATTAGCTGCAAGTACACCATTCAAGTACACCATTTTAAGTACATTGAAGAGATATTGCAGGAAACTGAAGAGATTGAATAGATACTGCAAGAGATTGGCTTGGAGTTTGCAACTGACTCATCTGTATTTTTTGCTGGCTATTGCTTGAGAAGGGGAAAGGAATTTGGTCAGGTGTTTGCTATTTGCATTTGCTAATGAGACTAGCCCATTAAGGTGTTAGAATTGTTGCTGGGGGAGGAGCTGTGAAGGAGTGTGTATATATAGAGAAATACTAATTAGCTGGCCTAATTCAATTAGCTGCAAGTACACCATTCAAGTACACCATTTTAAGTACATTGAAGAGATATTGCAGGAAACTGAAGAGATTGAATAGATACTGCAAGAGATTGGCTTGGAGTTTGCAACTGACTCATCTGTATTTTTTGCTGGCTATTGCTTGAGAAGGGGAAAGGAATTTGGTCAGGTGTTTGCTATTTGCATTTGCTAATGAGACTAGCCCATTAAGGTGTTAGAATTGTTGCTGGGGGAGGAGCTGTGAAGGAGTGTGTATATATAGAGAAATACTAATTAGCTGGCCTAATTCAATTAGCTGCAAGTACACCATTCAAGTACACCATTTTAAGTACATTGAAGAGATATTGCAGGAAACTGAAGAGATTGAATAGATACTGCAAGAGATTGGCTTGGAGTTTGCAACTGACTCATCTGTATTTTTTGCTGGCTATTGCTTGAGAAGGGGAAAGGAATTTGGTCAGGTGTTTGCTATTTGCATTTGCTAATGAGACTAGCCCATTAAGGTGTTAGAATTGTTGCTGGGGGAGGAGCTGTGAAGGAGTGTGTATATATAGAGAAATACTAATTAGCTGGCCTAATTCAATTAGCTGCAAGTACACCATTCAAGTACACCATTTTAAGTACATTGAAGAGATATTGCAGGAAACTGAAGAGATTGAATAGATACTGCAAGAGATTGGCTTGGAGTTTGCAACTGACTCATCTGTATTTTTTGCTGGCTATTGCTTGAGAAGGGGAAAGGAATTTGGTCAGGTGTTTGCTATTTGCATTTGCTAATGAGACTAGCCCATTAAGGTGTTAGAATTGTTGCTGGGGGAGGAGCTGTGAAGGAGTGTGTATATATAGAGAAATACTAATTAGCTGGCCTAATTCAATTAGCTGCAAGTACACCATTCAAGTACACCATTTTAAGTACATTGAAGAGATATTGCAGGAAACTGAAGAGATTGAATAGATACTGCAAGAGATTGGCTTGGAGTTTGCAACTGACTCATCTGTATTTTTTGCTGGCTATTGCTTGAGAAGGGGAAAGGAATTTGGTCAGGTGTTTGCTATTTGCATTTGCTAATGAGACTAGCCCATTAAGGTGTTAGAATTGTTGCTGGGGGAGGAGCTGTGAAGGAGTGTGTATATATAGAGAAATACTAATTAGCTGGCCTAATTCAATTAGCTGCAAGTACACCATTCAAGTACACCATTTTAAGTACATTGAAGAGATATTGCAGGAAACTGAAGAGATTGAATAGATACTGCAAGAGATTGGCTTGGAGTTTGCAACTGACTCATCTGTATTTTTTGCTGGCTATTGCTTGAGAAGGGGAAAGGAATTTGGTCAGGTGTTTGCTATTTGCATTTGCTAATGAGACTAGCCCATTAAGGTGTTAGAATTGTTGCTGGGGGAGGAGCTGTGAAGGAGTGTGTATATATAGAGAAATACTAATTAGCTGGCCTAATTCAATTAGCTGCAAGTACACCATTCAAGTACACCATTTTAAGTACATTGAAGAGATATTGCAGGAAACTGAAGAGATTGAATAGATACTGCAAGAGATTGGCTTGGAGTTTGCAACTGACTCATCTGTATTTTTTGCTGGCTATTGCTTGAGAAGGGGAAAGGAATTTGGTCAGGTGTTTGCTATTTGCATTTGCTAATGAGACTAGCCCATTAAGGTGTTAGAATTGTTGCTGGGGGAGGAGCTGTGAAGGAGTGTGTATATATAGAGAAATACTAATTAGCTGGCCTAATTCAATTAGCTGCAAGTACACCATTCAAGTACACCATTTTAAGTACATTGAAGAGATATTGCAGGAAACTGAAGAGATTGAATAGATACTGCAAGAGATTGGCTTGGAGTTTGCAACTGACTCATCTGTATTTTTTGCTGGCTATTGCTTGAGAAGGGGAAAGGAATTTGGTCAGGTGTTTGCTATTTGCATTTGCTAATGAGACTAGCCCATTAAGGTGTTAGAATTGTTGCTGGGGGAGGAGCTGTGAAGGAGTGTGTATATATAGAGAAATACTAATTAGCTGGCCTAATTCAATTAGCTGCAAGTACACCATTCAAGTACACCATTTTAAGTACATTGAAGAGATATTGCAGGAAACTGAAGAGATTGAATAGATACTGCAAGAGATTGGCTTGGAGTTTGCAACTGACTCATCTGTATTTTTTGCTGGCTATTGCTTGAGAAGGGGAAAGGAATTTGGTCAGGTGTTTGCTATTTGCATTTGCTAATGAGACTAGCCCATTAAGGTGTTAGAATTGTTGCTGGGGGAGGAGCTGTGAAGGAGTGTGTATATATAGAGAAATACTAATTAGCTGGCCTAATTCAATTAGCTGCAAGTACACCATTCAAGTACACCATTTTAAGTACATTGAAGAGATATTGCAGGAAACTGAAGAGATTGAATAGATACTGCAAGAGATTGGCTTGGAGTTTGCAACTGACTCATCTGTATTTTTTGCTGGCTATTGCTTGAGAAGGGGAAAGGAATTTGGTCAGGTGTTTGCTATTTGCATTTGCTAATGAGACTAGCCCATTAAGGTGTTAGAATTGTTGCTGGGGGAGGAGCTGTGAAGGAGTGTGTATATATAGAGAAATACTAATTAGCTGGCCTAATTCAATTAGCTGCAAGTACACCATTCAAGTACACCATTTTAAGTACATTGAAGAGATATTGCAGGAAACTGAAGAGATTGAATAGATACTGCAAGAGATTGGCTTGGAGTTTGCAACTGACTCATCTGTATTTTTTGCTGGCTATTGCTTGAGAAGGGGAAAGGAATTTGGTCAGGTGTTTGCTATTTGCATTTGCTAATGAGACTAGCCCATTAAGGTGTTAGAATTGTTGCTGGGGGAGGAGCTGTGAAGGAGTGTGTATATATAGAGAAATACTAATTAGCTGGCCTAATTCAATTAGCTGCAAGTACACCATTCAAGTACACCATTTTAAGTACATTGAAGAGATATTGCAGGAAACTGAAGAGATTGAATAGATACTGCAAGAGATTGGCTTGGAGTTTGCAACTGACTCATCTGTATTTTTTGCTGGCTATTGCTTGAGAAGGGGAAAGGAATTTGGTCAGGTGTTTGCTATTTGCATTTGCTAATGAGACTAGCCCATTAAGGTGTTAGAATTGTTGCTGGGGGAGGAGCTGTGAAGGAGTGTGTATATATAGAGAAATACTAATTAGCTGGCCTAATTCAATTAGCTGCAAGTACACCATTCAAGTACACCATTTTAAGTACATTGAAGAGATATTGCAGGAAACTGAAGAGATTGAATAGATACTGCAAGAGATTGGCTTGGAGTTTGCAACTGACTCATCTGTATTTTTTGCTGGCTATTGCTTGAGAAGGGGAAAGGAATTTGGTCAGGTGTTTGCTATTTGCATTTGCTAATGAGACTAGCCCATTAAGGTGTTAGAATTGTTGCTGGGGGAGGAGCTGTGAAGGAGTGTGTATATATAGAGAAATACTAATTAGCTGGCCTAATTCAATTAGCTGCAAGTACACCATTCAAGTACACCATTTTAAGTACATTGAAGAGATATTGCAGGAAACTGAAGAGATTGAATAGATACTGCAAGAGATTGGCTTGGAGTTTGCAACTGACTCATCTGTATTTTTTGCTGGCTATTGCTTGAGAAGGGGAAAGGAATTTGGTCAGGTGTTTGCTATTTGCATTTGCTAATGAGACTAGCCCATTAAGGTGTTAGAATTGTTGCTGGGGGAGGAGCTGTGAAGGAGTGTGTATATATAGAGAAATACTAATTAGCTGGCCTAATTCAATTAGCTGCAAGTACACCATTCAAGTACACCATTTTAAGTACATTGAAGAGATATTGCAGGAAACTGAAGAGATTGAATAGATACTGCAAGAGATTGGCTTGGAGTTTGCAACTGACTCATCTGTATTTTTTGCTGGCTATTGCTTGAGAAGGGGAAAGGAATTTGGTCAGGTGTTTGCTATTTGCATTTGCTAATGAGACTAGCCCATTAAGGTGTTAGAATTGTTGCTGGGGGAGGAGCTGTGAAGGAGTGTGTATATATAGAGAAATACTAATTAGCTGGCCTAATTCAATTAGCTGCAAGTACACCATTCAAGTACACCATTTTAAGTACATTGAAGAGATATTGCAGGAAACTGAAGAGATTGAATAGATACTGCAAGAGATTGGCTTGGAGTTTGCAACTGACTCATCTGTATTTTTTGCTGGCTATTGCTTGAGAAGGGGAAAGGAATTTGGTCAGGTGTTTGCTATTTGCATTTGCTAATGAGACTAGCCCATTAAGGTGTTAGAATTGTTGCTGGGGGAGGAGCTGTGAAGGAGTGTGTATATATAGAGAAATACTAATTAGCTGGCCTAATTCAATTAGCTGCAAGTACACCATTCAAGTACACCATTTTAAGTACATTGAAGAGATATTGCAGGAAACTGAAGAGATTGAATAGATACTGCAAGAGATTGGCTTGGAGTTTGCAACTGACTCATCTGTATTTTTTGCTGGCTATTGCTTGAGAAGGGGAAAGGAATTTGGTCAGGTGTTTGCTATTTGCATTTGCTAATGAGACTAGCCCATTAAGGTGTTAGAATTGTTGCTGGGGGAGGAGCTGTGAAGGAGTGTGTATATATAGAGAAATACTAATTAGCTGGCCTAATTCAATTAGCTGCAAGTACACCATTCAAGTACACCATTTTAAGTACATTGAAGAGATATTGCAGGAAACTGAAGAGATTGAATAGATACTGCAAGAGATTGGCTTGGAGTTTGCAACTGACTCATCTGTATTTTTTGCTGGCTATTGCTTGAGAAGGGGAAAGGAATTTGGTCAGGTGTTTGCTATTTGCATTTGCTAATGAGACTAGCCCATTAAGGTGTTAGAATTGTTGCTGGGGGAGGAGCTGTGAAGGAGTGTGTATATATAGAGAAATACTAATTAGCTGGCCTAATTCAATTAGCTGCAAGTACACCATTCAAGTACACCATTTTAAGTACATTGAAGAGATATTGCAGGAAACTGAAGAGATTGAATAGATACTGCAAGAGATTGGCTTGGAGTTTGCAACTGACTCATCTGTATTTTTTGCTGGCTATTGCTTGAGAAGGGGAAAGGAATTTGGTCAGGTGTTTGCTATTTGCATTTGCTAATGAGACTAGCCCATTAAGGTGTTAGAATTGTTGCTGGGGGAGGAGCTGTGAAGGAGTGTGTATATATAGAGAAATACTAATTAGCTGGCCTAATTCAATTAGCTGCAAGTACACCATTCAAGTACACCATTTTAAGTACATTGAAGAGATATTGCAGGAAACTGAAGAGATTGAATAGATACTGCAAGAGATTGGCTTGGAGTTTGCAACTGACTCATCTGTATTTTTTGCTGGCTATTGCTTGAGAAGGGGAAAGGAATTTGGTCAGGTGTTTGCTATTTGCATTTGCTAATGAGACTAGCCCATTAAGGTGTTAGAATTGTTGCTGGGGGAGGAGCTGTGAAGGAGTGTGTATATATAGAGAAATACTAATTAGCTGGCCTAATTCAATTAGCTGCAAGTACACCATTCAAGTACACCATTTTAAGTACATTGAAGAGATATTGCAGGAAACTGAAGAGATTGAATAGATACTGCAAGAGATTGGCTTGGAGTTTGCAACTGACTCATCTGTATTTTTTGCTGGCTATTGCTTGAGAAGGGGAAAGGAATTTGGTCAGGTGTTTGCTATTTGCATTTGCTAATGAGACTAGCCCATTAAGGTGTTAGAATTGTTGCTGGGGGAGGAGCTGTGAAGGAGTGTGTATATATAGAGAAATACTAATTAGCTGGCCTAATTCAATTAGCTGCAAGTACACCATTCAAGTACACCATTTTAAGTACATTGAAGAGATATTGCAGGAAACTGAAGAGATTGAATAGATACTGCAAGAGATTGGCTTGGAGTTTGCAACTGACTCATCTGTATTTTTTGCTGGCTATTGCTTGAGAAGGGGAAAGGAATTTGGTCAGGTGTTTGCTATTTGCATTTGCTAATGAGACTAGCCCATTAAGGTGTTAGAATTGTTGCTGGGGGAGGAGCTGTGAAGGAGTGTGTATATATAGAGAAATACTAATTAGCTGGCCTAATTCAATTAGCTGCAAGTACACCATTCAAGTACACCATTTTAAGTACATTGAAGAGATATTGCAGGAAACTGAAGAGATTGAATAGATACTGCAAGAGATTGGCTTGGAGTTTGCAACTGACTCATCTGTATTTTTTGCTGGCTATTGCTTGAGAAGGGGAAAGGAATTTGGTCAGGTGTTTGCTATTTGCATTTGCTAATGAGACTAGCCCATTAAGGTGTTAGAATTGTTGCTGGGGGAGGAGCTGTGAAGGAGTGTGTATATATAGAGAAATACTAATTAGCTGGCCTAATTCAATTAGCTGCAAGTACACCATTCAAGTACACCATTTTAAGTACATTGAAGAGATATTGCAGGAAACTGAAGAGATTGAATAGATACTGCAAGAGATTGGCTTGGAGTTTGCAACTGACTCATCTGTATTTTTTGCTGGCTATTGCTTGAGAAGGGGAAAGGAATTTGGTCAGGTGTTTGCTATTTGCATTTGCTAATGAGACTAGCCCATTAAGGTGTTAGAATTGTTGCTGGGGGAGGAGCTGTGAAGGAGTGTGTATATATAGAGAAATACTAATTAGCTGGCCTAATTCAATTAGCTGCAAGTACACCATTCAAGTACACCATTTTAAGTACATTGAAGAGATATTGCAGGAAACTGAAGAGATTGAATAGATACTGCAAGAGATTGGCTTGGAGTTTGCAACTGACTCATCTGTATTTTTTGCTGGCTATTGCTTGAGAAGGGGAAAGGAATTTGGTCAGGTGTTTGCTATTTGCATTTGCTAATGAGACTAGCCCATTAAGGTGTTAGAATTGTTGCTGGGGGAGGAGCTGTGAAGGAGTGTGTATATATAGAGAAATACTAATTAGCTGGCCTAATTCAATTAGCTGCAAGTACACCATTCAAGTACACCATTTTAAGTACATTGAAGAGATATTGCAGGAAACTGAAGAGATTGAATAGATACTGCAAGAGATTGGCTTGGAGTTTGCAACTGACTCATCTGTATTTTTTGCTGGCTATTGCTTGAGAAGGGGAAAGGAATTTGGTCAGGTGTTTGCTATTTGCATTTGCTAATGAGACTAGCCCATTAAGGTGTTAGAATTGTTGCTGGGGGAGGAGCTGTGAAGGAGTGTGTATATATAGAGAAATACTAATTAGCTGGCCTAATTCAATTAGCTGCAAGTACACCATTCAAGTACACCATTTTAAGTACATTGAAGAGATATTGCAGGAAACTGAAGAGATTGAATAGATACTGCAAGAGATTGGCTTGGAGTTTGCAACTGACTCATCTGTATTTTTTTGCTGGCTATTGCTTGAGAAGGGGAAAGGAATTTGGTCAGGTGTTTGCTATTTGCATTTGCTAATGAGACTAGCCCATTAAGGTGTTAGAATTGTTGCTGGGGGAGGAGCTGTGAAGGAGTGTGTATATATAGAGAAATACTAATTAGCTGGCCTAATTCAATTAGCTGCAAGTACACCATTCAAGTACACCATTTTAAGTACATTGAAGAGATATTGCAGGAAACTGAAGAGATTGAATAGATACTGCAAGAGATTGGCTTGGAGTTTGCAACTGACTCATCTGTATTTTTTGCTGGCTATTGCTTGAGAAGGGGAAAGGAATTTGGTCAGGTGTTTGCTATTTGCATTTGCTAATGAGACTAGCCCATTAAGGTGTTAGAATTGTTGCTGGGGGAGGAGCTGTGAAGGAGTGTGTATATATAGAGAAATACTAATTAGCTGGCCTAATTCAATTAGCTGCAAGTACACCATTCAAGTACACCATTTTAAGTACATTGAAGAGATATTGCAGGAAACTGAAGAGATTGAATAGATACTGCAAGAGATTGGCTTGGAGTTTGCAACTGACTCATCTGTATTTTTTGCTGGCTATTGCTTGAGAAGGGGAAAGGGAATTTGGTCAGGTGTTTGCTATTTGTATTTGCTAATGAGACTAGCCCATTAAGGTGTTAGAATTGTTGCTGGGGGAGGAGCTGTGAAGGAGTGTGTATATATAGAGAAATACTAATTAGCTGGCCTAATTCAATTAGCTGCAAGTACACCATTCAAGTACACCATTTTAAGTACATTGAAGAGATATTGCAGGAAACTGAAGAGATTGAATAGATACTGCAAGAGATTGGCTTGGAGTTTGCAACTGACTCATCTGTATTTTTTGCTGGATAATTGCTTGAGAAGGGAAAGGAATTTGGTCAGGTGTTTGCTATTTGCATTTGCTAATGAGACTAGCCCATTAAGGTGTTAGAATTGTTGCTGGGGGAGGAGCTGTGAAGGAGTGTGTATATATAGAGAAATACTAATTAGCTGGCCTAATTCAATTAGCTGCAAGTACACCATTCAAGTACACCATTTTAAGTACATTGAAGAGATATTGCAGGAAACTGAAGAGATTGAATAGATACTGCAAGAGATTGGCTTGGAGTTTGCAACTGACTCATCTGTATTTTTTGCTGGCTATTGCTTGAAGAAGGGGGAAAGGAATTATGGTCAGGTGTTTGCTATTTGGGGGGGGGGGGG
>NW_028118996.1:0-14729 GCF_965119305.1 Pelophylax lessonae | reverse complement strand
AGCCTACAGCACCTGGTATTCCCAGGCGGTCTCCCATCCAGGTACTAACCAGGCCCGACCCTGCTTAGCTTCCGAGATCAGACGAGATCGGGCGTGTTCAGGGTGATGTGGCCGTAGGCGATCCCCAATGCCACCCTCGACCCCTTTGAGCTTGGCCATGCCAAGATGGCACCTCCCAAAAAGAAAAAAGAATGCCAAAGGAAAAGCAAAAGCCTACAGCACCTGGTATTCCCAGGCGGTCTCCCATCCAGGTACTAACCAGGCCCGACCCTGCTTAGCTTCCGAGATCAGACGAGATCGGGCGTGTTCAGGGTGATGTGGCCGTAGGCGATCACCAATGCCACCCTCGACCCCTTTGAGCTTGGCCATGCCAAGATGGCACCTCCCAAAAAGAAAAAAGAATGCCAAAGGAAAAGCAAAAGCCTACAGCACCTGGTATTCCCAGGCGGTCTCCCATCCAGGTACTAACCAGGCCCGACCCTGCTTAGCTTCCGAGATCAGACGAGATCGGGCGTGTTCAGGGTGATGTGGCCGTAGGCGATCACCAATGCCACCCTCGACCCCTTTGAGCTTGGCCATGCCAAGATGGCACCTCCCAAAAAGAAAAAAGAATGCCAAAGGAAAAGCAAAAGCCTACAGCACCTGGTATTCCCAGGCGGTCTCCCATCCAGGTACTAACCAGGCCCGACCCTGCTTAGCTTCCGAGATCAGACGAGATCGGGCGTGTTCAGGGTGATGTGGCCGTAGGCGATCACCAATGCCACCCTCGACCCCTTTGAGCTTGGCCATGCCAAGATGGCACCTCCCAAAAAGAAAAAAGAATGCCAAAGGAAAAGCAAAAGCCTACAGCACCTGGTATTCCCAGGCGGTCTCCCATCCAGGTACTAACCAGGCCCGACCCTGCTTAGCTTCCGAGATCAGACGAGATCGGGCGTGTTCAGGGTGATGTGGCCGTAGGCGATCACCAATGCCACCCTCGACCCCTTTGAGCTTGGCCATGCCAAGATGGCACCTCCCAAAAAGAAAAAAGAATGCCAAAGGAAAAGCAAAAGCCTACAGCACCTGGTATTCCCAGGCGGTCTCCCATCCAGGTACTAACCAGGCCCGACCCTGCTTAGCTTCCGAGATCAGACGAGATCGGGCGTGTTCAGGGTGATGTGGCCGTAGGCGATCACCAATGCCACCCTCGACCCCTTTGAGCTTGGCCATGCCAAGATGGCACCTCCCAAAAAGAAAAAAGAATGCCAAAGGAAAAGCAAAAGCCTACAGCACCTGGTATTCCCAGGCGGTCTCCCATCCAGGTACTAACCAGGCCCGACCCTGCTTAGCTTCCGAGATCAGACGAGATCGGGCGTGTTCAGGGTGATGTGGCCGTAGGCGATCACCAATGCCACCCTCGACCCCTTTGAGCTTGGCCATGCCAAGATGGCACCTCCCAAAAAGAAAAAAGAATGCCAAAGGAAAAGCAAAAGCCTACAGCACCTGGTATTCCCAGGCGGTCTCCCATCCAGGTACTAACCAGGCCCGACCCTGCTTAGCTTCCGAGATCAGACGAGATCGGGCGTGTTCAGGGTGATGTGGCCGTAGGCGATCACCAATGCCACCCTCGACCCCTTTGAGCTTGGCCATGCCAAGATGGCACCTCCCAAAAAGAAAAAAGAATGCCAAAGGAAAAGCAAAAGCCTACAGCACCTGGTATTCCCAGGCGGTCTCCCATCCAGGTACTAACCAGGCCCGACCCTGCTTAGCTTCCGAGATCAGACGAGATCGGGCGTGTTCAGGGTGATGTGGCCGTAGGCGATCACCAATGCCACCCTCGACCCCTTTGAGCTTGGCCATGCCAAGATGGCACCTCCCAAAAAGAAAAAAGAATGCCAAAGGAAAAGCAAAAGCCTACAGCACCTGGTATTCCCAGGCGGTCTCCCATCCAGGTACTAACCAGGCCCGACCCTGCTTAGCTTCCGAGATCAGACGAGATCGGGCGTGTTCAGGGTGATGTGGCCGTAGGCGATCACCAATGCCACCCTCGACCCCTTTGAGCTTGGCCATGCCAAGATGGCACCTCCCAAAAAGAAAAAAGAATGCCAAAGGAAAAGCAAAAGCCTACAGCACCTGGTATTCCCAGGCGGTCTCCCATCCAGGTACTAACCAGGCCCGACCCTGCTTAGCTTCCGAGATCAGACGAGATCGGGCGTGTTCAGGGTGATGTGGCCGTAGGCGATCACCAATGCCACCCTCGACCCCTTTGAGCTTGGCCATGCCAAGATGGCACCTCCCAAAAAGAAAAAAGAATGCCAAAGGAAAAGCAAAAGCCTACAGCACCTGGTATTCCCAGGCGGTCTCCCATCCAGGTACTAACCAGGCCCGACCCTGCTTAGCTTCTGAGATCAGACGAGATCGGGCGTGTTCAGGGTGATGTGGCCGTAGGCCATCACCAATGCCACCCTCGACCCCTTTGAGCTTGGCCATGCCAAGATGGCACCTCCCAAAAAGAAAAAAGAATGCCAAAGGAAAAGCAAAAGCCTACAGCACCTGGTATTCCCAGGCGGTCTCCCATCCAGGTACTAACCAGGCCCGACCCTGCTTAGCTTCCGAGATCAGACGAGATCGGGCGTGTTCAGGGTGATGTGGCCGTAGGCCATCACCAATGCCACCCTCGACCCCTTTGAGCTTGGCCATGCCAAGATGGCACCTCCCAAAAAGAAAAAAGAATGCCAAAGGAAAAGCAAAAGCCTACAGCACCTGGTATTCCCAGGCGGTCTCCCATCCAGGTACTAACCAGGCCCGACCCTGCTTAGCTTCCGAGATCAGACGAGATCGGGCGTGTTCAGGGTGATGTGGCCGTAGGCGATCACCAATGCCACCCTCGACCCCTTTGAGCTTGGCCATGCCAAGATGGCACCTCCCAAAAAGAAAAAAGAATGCCAAAGGAAAAGCAAAAGCCTACAGCACCTGGTATTCCCAGGCGGTCTCCCATCCAGGTACTAACCAGGCCCGACCCTGCTTAGCTTCCGAGATCAGACGAGATCGGGCGTGTTCAGGGTGATGTGGCCGTAGGCGATCACCAATGCCACCCTCGACCCCTTTGAGCTTGGCCATGCCAAGATGGCACCTCCCAAAAAGAAAAAAGAATGCCAAAGGAAAAGCAAAAGCCTACAGCACCTGGTATTCCCAGGCGGTCTCCCATCCAGGTACTAACCAGGCCCGACCCTGCTTAGCTTCCGAGATCAGACGAGATCGGGCGTGTTCAGGGTGATGTGGCCGTAGGCGATCACCAATGCCACCCTCGACCCCTTTGAGCTTGGCCATGCCAAGATGGCACCTCCCAAAAAGAAAAAAGAATGCCAAAGGAAAAGCAAAAGCCTACAGCACCTGGTATTCCCAGGCGGTCTCCCATCCAGGTACTAACCAGGCCCGACCCTGCTTAGCTTCCGAGATCAGACGAGATCGGGCGTGTTCAGGGTGATGTGGCCGTAGGCGATCACCAATGCCACCCTCGACCCCTTTGAGCTTGGCCATGCCAAGATGGCACCTCCCAAAAAGAAAAAAGAATGCCAAAGGAAAAGCAAAAGCCTACAGCACCTGGTATTCCCAGGCGGTCTCCCATCCAGGTACTAACCAGGCCCGACCCTGCTTAGCTTCCGAGATCAGACGAGATCGGGCGTGTTCAGGGTGATGTGGCCGTAGGCGATCACCAATGCCACCCTCGACCCCTTTGAGCTTGGCCATGCCAAGATGGCACCTCCCAAAAAGAAAAAAGAATGCCAAAGGAAAAGCAAAAGCCTACAGCACCTGGTATTCCCAGGCGGTCTCCCATCCAGGTACTAACCAGGCCCGACCCTGCTTAGCTTCCGAGATCAGACGAGATCGGGCGTGTTCAGGGTGATGTGGCCGTAGGCGATCACCAATGCCACCCTCGACCCCTTTGAGCTTGGCCATGCCAAGATGGCACCTCCCAAAAAGAAAAAAGAATGCCAAAGGAAAAGCAAAAGCCTACAGCACCTGGTATTCCCAGGCGGTCTCCCATCCAGGTACTAACCAGGCCCGACCCTGGTTAGCTTCCGAGATCAGACGAGATCGGGCGTGTTCAGGGTGATGTGGCCGTAGGCGATCACCAATGCCACCCTCGACCCCTTTGAGCTTGGCCATGCCAAGATGGCACCTCCCAAAAAGAAAAAAGAATGCCAAAGGAAAAGCAAAAGCCTACAGCACCTGGTATTCCCAGGCGGTCTCCCATCCAGGTACTAACCAGGCCCGACCCTGCTTAGCTTCCGAGATCAGACGAGATCGGGCGTGTTCAGGGTGATGTGGCCGTAGGCGATCACCAATGCCACCCTCGACCCCTTTGAGCTTGGCCATGCCAAGATGGCACCTCCCAAAAAGAAAAAAGAATGCCAAAGGAAAAGCAAAAGCCTACAGCACCTGGTATTCCCAGGCGGTCTCCCATCCAGGTACTAACCAGGCCCGACCCTGCTTAGCTTCCGAGATCAGACGAGATCGGGCGTGTTCAGGGTGATGTGGCCGTAGGCGATCACCAATGCCACCCTCGACCCCTTTGAGCTTGGCCATGCCAAGATGGCACCTCCCAAAAAGAAAAAAGAATGCCAAAGGAAAAGCAAAAGCCTACAGCACCTGGTATTCCCAGGCGGTCTCCCATCCAGGTACTAACCAGGCCCGACCCTGCTTAGCTTCCGAGATCAGACGAGATCGGGCGTGTTCAGGGTGATGTGGCCGTAGGCGATCACCAATGCCACCCTCGACCCCTTTGAGCTTGGCCATGCCAAGATGGCACCTCCCAAAAAGAAAAAAGAATGCCAAAGGAAAAGCAAAAGCCTACAGCACCTGGTATTCCCAGGCGGTCTCCCATCCAGGTACTAACCAGGCCCGACCCTGCTTAGCTTCCGAGATCAGACGAGATCGGGCGTGTTCAGGGTGATGTGGCCGTAGGCGATCACCAATGCCACCCTCGACCCCTTTGAGCTTGGCCATGCCAAGATGGCACCTCCCAAAAAGAAAAAAGAATGCCAAAGGAAAAGCAAAAGCCTACAGCACCTGGTATTCCCAGGCGGTCTCCCATCCAGGTACTAACCAGGCCCGACCCTGCTTAGCTTCCGAGATCAGACGAGATCGGGCGTGTTCAGGGTGATGTGGCCGTAGGCCATCACCAATGCCACCCTCGACCCCTTTGAGCTTGGCCATGCCAAGATGGCACCTCCCAAAAAGAAAAAAGAATGCCAAAGGAAAAGCAAAAGCCTACAGCACCTGGTATTCCCAGGCGGTCTCCCATCCAGGTACTAACCAGGCCCGACCCTGCTTAGCTTCCGAGATCAGACGAGATCGGGCGTGTTCAGGGTGATGTGGCCGTAGGCCATCACCAATGCCACCCTCGACCCCTTTGAGCTTGGCCATGCCAAGATGGCACCTCCCAAAAAGAAAAAAGAATGCCAAAGGAAAAGCAAAAGCCTACAGCACCTGGTATTCCCAGGCGGTCTCCCATCCAGGTACTAACCAGGCCCGACCCTGCTTAGCTTCCGAGATCAGACGAGATCGGGCGTGTTCAGGGTGATGTGGCCGTAGGCGATCACCAATGCCACCCTCGACCCCTTTGAGCTTGGCCATGCCAAGATGGCACCTCCCAAAAAGAAAAAAGAATGCCAAAGGAAAAGCAAAAGCCTACAGCACCTGGTATTCCCAGGCGGTCTCCCATCCAGGTACTAACCAGGCCCGACCCTGCTTAGCTTCCGAGATCAGACGAGATCGGGCGTGTTCAGGGTGATGTGGCCGTAGGCGATCACCAATGCCACCCTCGACCCCTTTGAGCTTGGCCATGCCAAGATGGCACCTCCCAAAAAGAAAAAAGAATGCCAAAGGAAAAGCAAAAGCCTACAGCACCTGGTATTCCCAGGCGGTCTCCCATCCAGGTACTAACCAGGCCCGACCCTGCTTAGCTTCCGAGATCAGACGAGATCGGCCGTGTTCAGGGTGATGTGGCCGTAGGCGATCACCAATGCCACCCTCGACCCCTTTGAGCTTGGCCATGCCAAGATGGCACCTCCCAAAAAGAAAAAAGAATGCCAAAGGAAAAGCAAAAGCCTACAGCACCTGGTATTCCCAGGCGGTCTCCCATCCAGGTACTAACCAGGCCCGACCCTGCTTAGCTTCCGAGATCAGACGAGATCGGGCGTGTTCAGGGTGATGTGGCCGTAGGCCATCACCAATGCCACCCTCGACCCCTTTGAGCTTGGCCATGCCAAGATGGCACCTCCCAAAAAGAAAAAAGAATGCCAAAGGAAAAGCAAAAGCCTACAGCACCTGGTATTCCCAGGCGGTCTCCCATCCAGGTACTAACCAGGCCCGACCCTGCTTAGCTTCCGAGATCAGACGAGATCGGGCGTGTTCAGGGTGATGTGGCCGTAGGCGATCACCAATGCCACCCTCGACCCCTTTGAGCTTGGCCATGCCAAGATGGCACCTCCCAAAAAGAAAAAAGAATGCCAAAGGAAAAGCAAAAGCCTACAGCACCTGGTATTCCCAGGCGGTCTCCCATCCAGGTACTAACCAGGCCCGACCCTGCTTAGCTTCCGAGATCAGACGAGATCGGGCGTGTTCAGGGTGATGTGGCCGTAGGCGATCACCAATGCCACCCTCGACCCCTTTGAGCTTGGCCATGCCAAGATGGCACCTCCCAAAAAGAAAAAAGAATGCCAAAGGAAAAGCAAAAGCCTACAGCACCTGGTATTCCCAGGCGGTCTCCCATCCAGGTACTAACCAGGCCCGACCCTGCTTAGCTTCCGAGATCAGACGAGATCGGGCGTGTTCAGGGTGATGTGGCCGTAGGCGATCACCAATGCCACCCTCGACCCCTTTGAGCTTGGCCATGCCAAGATGGCACCTCCCAAAAAGAAAAAAGAATGCCAAAGGAAAAGCAAAAGCCTACAGCACCTGGTATTCCCAGGCGGTCTCCCATCCAGGTACTAACCAGGCCCGACCCTGCTTAGCTTCCGAGATCAGACGAGATCGGGCGTGTTCAGGGTGATGTGGCCGTAGGCGATCACCAATGCCACCCTCGACCCCTTTGAGCTTGGCCATGCCAAGATGGCACCTCCCAAAAAGAAAAAAGAATGCCAAAGGAAAAGCAAAAGCCTACAGCACCTGGTATTCCCAGGCGGTCTCCCATCCAGGTACTAACCAGGCCCGACCCTGCTTAGCTTCCGAGATCAGACGAGATTGGGCGTGTTCAGGGTGATGTGGCCGTAGGCGATCACCAATGCCACCCTCGACCCCTTTGAGCTTGGCCATGCCAAGATGGCACCTCCCAAAAAGAAAAAAGAATGCCAAAGGAAAAGCAAAAGCCTACAGCACCTGGTATTCCCAGGCGGTCTCCCATCCAGGTACTAACCAGGCCCGACCCTGCTTAGCTTCCGAGATCAGACGAGATCGGGCGTGTTCAGGGTGATGTGGCCGTAGGCGATCACCAATGCCACCCTCGACCCCTTTGAGCTTGGCCATGCCAAGATGGCACCTCCCAAAAAGAAAAAAGAATGCCAAAGGAAAAGCAAAAGCCTACAGCACCTGGTATTCCCAGGCGGTCTCCCATCCAGGTACTAACCAGGCCCGACCCTGCTTAGCTTCCGAGATCAGACGAGATTGGGCGTGTTCAGGGTGATGTGGCCGTAGGCGATCACCAATGCCACCCTCGACCCCTTTGAGCTTGGCCATGCCAAGATGGCACCTCCCAAAAAGAAAAAAGAATGCCAAAGGAAAAGCAAAAGCCTACAGCACCTGGTATTCCCAGGCGGTCTCCCATCCAGGTACTAACCAGGCCCGACCCTGCTTAGCTTCCGAGATCAGACGAGATCGGGCGTGTTCAGGGTGATGTGGCCGTAGGCGATCACCAATGCCACCCTCGACCCCTTTGAGCTTGGCCATGCCAAGATGGCACCTCCCAAAAAGAAAAAAGAATGCCAAAGGAAAAACAAAAGCCTACAGCACCTGGTATTCCCAGGCGGTCTCCCATCCAGGTACTAACCAGGCCCGACCCTGCTTAGCTTCCGAGATCAGACGAGATCGGGCGTGTTCAGGGTGATGTGGCCGTAGGCCATCACCAATGCCACCCTCGACCCCTTTGAGCTTGGCCATGCCAAGATGGCACCTCCCAAAAAGAAAAAAGAATGCCAAAGGAAAAGCAAAAGCCTACAGCACCTGGTATTCCCAGGCGGTCTCCCATCCAGGTACTAACCAGGGCCGACCCTGCTTAGCTTCCGAGATCAGACGAGATCGGGCGTGTTCAGGGTGATGTGGCCGTAGGCGATCACCAATGCCACCCTCGACCCCTTTGAGCTTGGCCATGCCAAGATGGCACCTCCCAAAAAGAAAAAAGAATGCCAAAGGAAAAGCAAAAGCCTACAGCACCTGGTATTCCCAGGCGGTCTCCCATCCAGGTACTAACCAGGCCCGACCCTGCTTAGCTTCCGAGATCAGACGAGATCGGGCGTGTTCAGGGTGATGTGGCCGTAGGCCATCACCAATGCCACCCTCGACCCCTTTGAGCTTGGCCATGCCAAGATGGCACCTCCCAAAAAGAAAAAAGAATGCCAAAGGAAAAGCAAAAGCCTACAGCACCTGGTATTCCCAGGCGGTCTCCCATCCAGGTACTAACCAGGCCCGACCCTGCTTAGCTTCCGAGATCAGACGAGATCGGGCGTGTTCAGGGTGATGTGGCCGTAGGCAATCACCAATGCCACCCTCGACCCCTTTGAGCTTGGCCATGCCAAGATGGCACCTCCCAAAAAGAAAAAAGAATGCCAAAGGAAAAGCAAAAGCCTACAGCACCTGGTATTCCCAGGCGGTCTCCCATCCAGGTACTAACCAGGCGCGACCCTGCTTAGCTTCCGAGATCAGACGAGATCGGGCGTGTTCAGGGTGATGTGGCCGTAGGCGATCACCAATGCCACCCTCGACCCCTTTGAGCTTGGCCATGCCAAGATGGCACCTCCCAAAAAGAAAAAAGAATGCCAAAGGAAAAGCAAAAGCCTACAGCACCTGGTATTCCCAGGCGGTCTCCCATTAAGGTATTAACCAGGCCCGACCCTGCTTAGCTTCCGAGATCAGACGAGATCGGGCGTGTTCAGGGTGATGTGGCCGTAGGCGATCACCAATGCCACCCTCGACCCCTTTGAGCTTGGCCATGCCAAGATGGCACCTCCCAAAAAGAAAAAAGAATGCCAAAGGAAAAGCAAAAGCCTACAGCACCTGGTATTCCCAGGCGGTCTCCCATCCAGGTACTAACCAGGCCCGACCCTGCTTAGCTTCCGAGATCAGACGAGATCGGGCGTGTTCAGGGTGATGTGGCCGTAGGCCATCACCAATGCCACCCTCGACCCCTTTGAGCTTGGCCATGCCAAGATGGCACCTCCCAAAAAGAAAAAAGAATGCCAAAGGAAAAGCAAAAGCCTACAGCACCTGGTATTCCCAGGCGGTCTCCCATCCAGGTACTAACCAGGCCCGACCCTGCTTAGCTTCCGAGATCAGACGAGATCGGGCGTGTTCAGGGTGATGTGGCCGTAGGCCATCACCAATGCCACCCTCGACCCCTTTGAGCTTGGCCATGCCAAGATGGCACCTCCCAAAAAGAAAAAAGAATGCCAAAGGAAAAGCAAAAGCCTACAGCACCTGGTATTCCCAGGCGGTCTCCCATCCAGGTACTAACCAGGCCCGACCCTGCTTAGCTTCTGAGATCAGACGAGATCGGGCGTGTTCAGGGTGATGTGGCCGTAGGCGATCACCAATGCCACCCTCGACCCCTTTGAGCTTGGCCATGCCAAGATGGCACCTCCCAAAAAGAAAAAAGAATGCCAAAGGAAAAGCAAAAGCCTACAGCACCTGGTATTCCCAGGCGGTCTCCCATCCAGGTACTAACCAGGCCCGACCCTGCTTAGCTTCCGAGATCAGACGAGATCGGGCGTGTTCAGGGTGATGTGGCCGTAGGCCATCACCAATGCCACCCTCGACCCCTTTGAGCTTGGCCATGCCAAGATGGCACCTCCCAAAAAGAAAAAAGAATGCCAAAGGAAAAGCAAAAGCCTACAGCACCTGGTATTCCCAGGCGGTCTCCCATCCAGGTACTAACCAGGCCCGACCCTGCTTAGCTTCCGAGATCAGACGAGATCGGGCGTGTTCAGGGTGATGTGGCCGTAGGCGATCACCAATGCCACCCTCGACCCCTTTGAGCTTGGCCATGCCAAGATGGCACCTCCCAAAAAGAAAAAAGAATGCCAAAGGAAAAGCAAAAGCCTACAGCACCTGGTATTCCCAGGCGGTCTCCCATCCAGGTACTAACCAGGCCCGACCCTGCTTAGCTTCCGAGATCAGACGAGATCGGGCGTGTTCAGGGTGATGTGGCCGTAGGCGATCACCAATGCCACCCTCGACCCCTTTGAGCTTGGCCATGCCAAGATGGCACCTCCCAAAAAGAAAAAAGAATGCCAAAGGAAAAGCAAAAGCCTACAGCACCTGGTATTCCCAGGCGGTCTCCCATCCAGGTACTAACCAGGCCCGACCCTGCTTAGCTTCCGAGATCAGACGAGATCGGGCGTGTTCAGGGTAATGTGGCCGTAGGCCATCACCAATGCCACCCTCGACCCCTTTGAGCTTGGCCATGCCAAGATGGCACCTCCCAAAAAGAAAAAAGAATGCCAAAGGAAAAGCAAAAGCCTACAGCACCTGGTATTCCCAGGCGGTCTCCCATCCAGGTACTAACCAGGCCCGACCCTGCTTAGCTTCCGAGATCAGACGAGATCGGGCGTGTTCAGGGTGATGTGGCCGTAGGCCATCACCAATGCCACCCTCGACCCCTTTGAGCTTGGCCATGCCAAGATGGCACCTCCCAAAAAGAAAAAAGAATGCCAAAGGAAAAGCAAAAGCCTACAGCACCTGGTATTCCCAGGCGGTCTCCCATCCAGGTACTAACCAGGCCCGACCCTGCTTAGCTTCCGAGATCAGACGAGATCGGGCGTGTTCAGGGTGATGTGGCCGTAGGCCATCACCAATGCCACCCTCGACCCCTTTGAGCTTGGCCATGCCAAGATGGCACCTCCCAAAAAGAAAAAAGAATGCCAAAGGAAAAGCAAAAGCCTACAGCACCTGGTATTCCCAGGCGGTCTCCCATCCAGGTACTAACCAGGCCCGACCCTGCTTAGCTTCCGAGATCAGACGAGATCGGGCGTGTTCAGGGTGATGTGGCCGTAGGCGATCACCAATGCCACCCTCGACCCCTTTGAGCTTGGCCATGCCAAGATGGCACCTCCCAAAAAGAAAAAAGAATGCCAAAGGAAAAGCAAAAGCCTACAGCACCTGGTATTCCCAGGCGGTCTCCCATCCAGGTACTAACCAGGCCCGACCCTGCTTAGCTTCCGAGATCAGACGAGATCGGGCGTGTTCAGGGTGATGTGGCCGTAGGCGATCACCAATGCCACCCTCGACCCCTTTGAGCTTGGCCATGCCAAGATGGCACCTCCCAAAAAGAAAAAAGAATGCCAAAGGAAAAGCAAAAGCCTACAGCACCTGGTATTCCCAGGCGGTCTCCCATCCAGGTACTAACCAGGCCCGACCCTGCTTAGCTTCCGAGATCAGACGAGATCGGGCGTGTTCAGGGTGATGTGGCCGTAGGCGATCACCAATGCCACCCTCGACCCCTTTGAGCTTGGCCATGCCAAGATGGCACCTCCCAAAAAGAAAAAAGAATGCCAAAGGAAAAGCAAAAGCCTACAGCACCTGGTATTCCCAGGCGGTCTCCCATCCAGGTACTAACCAGGCCCGACCCTACTTAGCTTCCGAGATCAGACGAGATCGGGCGTGTTCAGGGTGATGTGGCCGTAGGCGATCACCAATGCCACCCTCGACCCCTTTGAGCTTGGCCATGCCAAGATGGCACCTCCCAAAAAGAAAAAAGAATGCCAAAGGAAAAGCAAAAGCCTACAGCACCTGGTATTCCCAGGCGGTCTCCCATCCAGGTACTAACCAGGCCCGACCCTGCTTAGCTTCCGAGATCAGACGAGATCGGGCGTGTTCAGGGTGATGTGGCCGTAGGCGATCACCAATGCCACCCTCGACCCCTTTGAGCTTGGCCATGCCAAGATGGCACCTCCCAAAAAGAAAAAAGAATGCCAAAGGAAAAGCAAAAGCCTACAGCACCTGGTATTCCCAGGCGGTCTCCCATCCAGGTACTAACCAGGCCCGACCCTGCTTAGCTTCCGAGATCAGACGAGATCGGGCGTGTTCAGGGTGATGTGGCCGTAGGCCATCACCAATGCCACCCTCGACCCCTTTGAGCTTGGCCATGCCAAGATGGCACCTCCCAAAAAGAAAAAAGAATGCCAAAGGAAAAGCAAAAGCCTACAGCACCTGGTATTCCCAGGCGGTCTCCCATCCAGGTACTAACCAGGCCCGACCCTGCTTAGCTTCCGAGATCAGACGAGATCGGGCGTGTTCAGGGTGATGTGGCCGTAGGCCATCACCAATGCCACCCTCGACCCCTTTGAGCTTGGCCATGCCAAGATGGCACCTCCCAAAAAGAAAAAAGAATGCCAAAGGAAAAGCAAAAGCCTACAGCACCTGGTATTCCCAGGCGGTCTCCCATCCAGGTACTAACCAGGCCCGACCCTGCTTAGCTTCCGAGATCAGACGAGATCGGGCGTGTTCAGGGTGATGTGGCCGTAGGCCATCACCAATGCCACCCTCGACCCCTTTGAGCTTGGCCATGCCAAGATGGCACCTCCCAAAAAGAAAAAAGAATGCCAAAGGAAAAGCAAAAGCCTACAGCACCTGGTATTCCCAGGCGGTCTCCCATCCAGGTACTAACCAGGCCCGACCCTGCTTAGCTTCCGAGATCAGACGAGATCGGGCGTGTTCAGGGTGATGTGGCCGTAGGCGATCACCAATGCCACCCTCGACCCCTTTGAGCTTGGCCATGCCAAGATGGCACCTCCCAAAAAGAAAAAAGAATGCCAAAGGAAAAGCAAAAGCCTACAGCACCTGGTATTCCCAGGCGGTCTCCCATCCAGGTACTAACCAGGCCCGACCCTGCTTAGCTTCCGAGATCAGACGAGATCGGGCGTGTTCAGGGTGATGTGGCCGTAGGCCATCACCAATGCCACCCTCGACCCCTTTGAGCTTGGCCATGCCAAGATGGCACCTCCCAAAAAGAAAAAAGAATGCCAAAGGAAAAGCAAAAGCCTACAGCACCTGGTATTCCCAGGCGGTCTCCCATCCAGGTACTAACCAGGCCCGACCCTGCTTAGCTTCCGAGATCAGACGAGATCGGGCGTGTTCAGGGTGATGTGGCCGTAGGCGATCACCAATGCCACCCTCGACCCCTTTGAGCTTGGCCATGCCAAGATGGCACCTCCCAAAAAGAAAAAAGAATGCCAAAGGAAAAGCAAAAGCCTACAGCACCTGGTATTCCCAGGCGGTCTCCCATCCAGGTACTAACCAGGCCCGACCCTGCTTAGCTTCCGAGATCAGACGAGATCGGGCGTGTTCAGGGTGATGTGGCCGTAGGCGATCACCAATGCCACCCTCGACCCCTTTGAGCTTGGCCATGCCAAGATGGCACCTCCCAAAAAGAAAAAAGAATGCCAAAGGAAAAGCAAAAGCCTACAGCACCTGGTATTCCCAGGCGGTCTCCCATCCAGGTACTAACCAGGCCCGACCCTGCTTAGCTTCCGAGATCAGACGAGATCGGGCGTGTTCAGGGTGATGTGGCCGTAGGCCATCACCAATGCCACCCTCGACCCCTTTGAGCTTGGCCATGCCAAGATGGCACCTCCCAAAAAGAAAAAAGAATGCCAAAGGAAAAGCAAAAGCCTACAGCACCTGGTATTCCCAGGCGGTCTCCCATCCAGGTACTAACCAGGCCCGACCCTGCTTAGCTTCCGAGATCAGACGAGATCGGGCGTGTTCAGGGTGATGTGGCCGTAGGCGATCACCAATGCCACCCTCGACCCCTTTGAGCTTGGCCATGCCAAGATGGCACCTCCCAAAAAGAAAAAAGAATGCCAAAGGAAAAGCAAAAGCCTACAGCACCTGGTATTCCCAGGCGGTCTCCCATCCAGGTACTAACCAGGCCCGACCCTGCTTAGCTTCCGAGATCAGACGAGATCGGGCGTGTTCAGGGTGATGTGGCCGTAGGCGATCACCAATGCCACCCTCGACCCCTTTGAGCTTGGCCATGCCAAGATGGCACCTCCCAAAAAGAAAAAAGAATGCCAAAGGAAAAGCAAAAGCCTACAGCACCTGGTATTCCCAGGCGGTCTCCCATCCAGGTACTAACCAGGCCCGACCCTGCTTAGCTTCCGAGATCAGACGAGATCGGGCGTGTTCAGGGTGATGTGGCCGTAGGCCATCACCAATGCCACCCTCGACCCCTTTGAGCTTGGCCATGCCAAGATGGCACCTCCCAAAAAGAAAAAAGAATGCCAAAGGAAAAGCAAAAGCCTACAGCACCTGGTATTCCCAGGCGGTCTCCCATCCAGGTACTAACCAGGCCCGACCCTGCTTAGCTTCCGAGATCAGACGAGATCGGGCGTGTTCAGGGTGATGTGGCCGTAGGCGATCACCAATGCCACCCTCGACCCCTTTGAGCTTGGCCATGCCAAGATGGCACCTCCCAAAAAGAAAAAAGAATGCCAAAGGAAAAGCAAAAGCCTACAGCACCTGGTATTCCCAGGCGG
>NW_028118997.1:0-14738 GCF_965119305.1 Pelophylax lessonae | reverse complement strand
ATGAGACGATGGGAGTATAGAGACAATGGGATGATGGAAGTATAGAGACAATGGGATGATGGGAATATAGAGACAATAAGATGATGGTAGTGTAGAGTCAATGGGATGATGGGAGTATAGAGTCAATGGGATGATGGGAGTATAGAGTCAATGGGATGATGGGAGTAAAGAGACAATGGGATGATGGGAGTATAGAGACAATGGGATGATGGGAGTACAGAGACAATGGGATGATGGGAGTATAGAGACAATGGGATGATGGGAGTATAGAGACAATGGGATAATGGGAGTATAGAGACAATGGGATGATGGGAGTATAGAGACAATGGGATGATGGATGTATAGAGACAATGGGATGATGGTAGTATAGAGACAATGGGATGATGGGAGTACAGAGACAATGGGATGATGGGAGTATTGAGACGATGGGAGTATAGAGACAATGAGACGATGGGAGTATAGAGACAATGGGTTGATGGGAGTATAGAGTCAATGGGATGATGGGAGTATAGAGTCAATGGGATGATGGGAGTATAGAGTCAATGGGATGATGGGAGTATAGAGACAATGGGATTATGGGAGTATAGAGACAATGGGATGATGGGAGTACAGAGACAATGGGATGATGGGAGTATAGAGACAATGGGATGATGGGAGTACAGAGACAATGGGATGATGGGAGTATTGAGACGATGGGAGTATAGAGACAATGAGACGATGGGAGTATAGAGACAATGGGATGATGGAAGTATAGAGACAATGGGATGATGGGAGTATAGAGACAATAAGATGATGGTAGTGTAGAGTCAATGGGATGATGGGAGTATAGAGTCAATGGGATGATGGGAGTATAGAGTCAATGGGATGATGGGAGTATAGAGACAATGGGATGATGGAAGTATAGAGACAATGGGATGATGGGAGTACAGAGACAATGGGATGATGGGAGTATTGAGACGATGGGAGTATAGAGACAATGAGACGATGGGAGTATAGAGACAATGGGATGATGGAAGTATAGAGACAATGGGATGATGGGAGTATAGAGACAATAAGATGATGGTAGTGTAGAGTCAATGGGATGATGGGAGTATAGAGTCAATGGGATGATGGGAGTATAGAGTCAATGGGATGATGGGAGTATAGAGACAATGGGATGATGGGAGTATAGAGACAATGGGTTGATGGGAGTATAGAGACAATGGGATGATGGGAGTATAGAGACAATGGGATGATGGGAGTACAGAGACAATGGGATAATGGGAGTATAGAGACAATGGGATGATGGGAGTATAGAGACAATGGGTTGATGGGAGTATACTGTAGAGACAATGGGATGATGGGAGTATAGAGACAATGGGATGATGGGAGTATAGAGACAATGGGATGATGGGAGTATAGAGACAATGGGATGATGGGAGTATACTGTAGAGACAATGGGATGATGGGAGTATAGAGACAATGGGATGATGGGAGTATAGAGACAATGGGATGATGGGAGTATTGAGACGATGGGAGTATAGAGACAATGAGACGATGGGAGTATAGAGACAATGGGATGATGGAAGTATAGAGACAATGGGATGATGGGAATATAGAGACAATAAGATGATGGTAGTGTAGAGTCAATGGGATGATGGGAGTATAGAGTCAATGGGATGATGGGAGTATAGAGTCAATGGGATGATGGGAGTAAAGAGACAATGGGATGATGGGAGTATAGAGACAATGGGATGATGGGAGTACAGAGACAATGGGATGATGGGAGTATAGAGACAATGGGATGATGGGAGTATAGAGACAATGGGATGATGGGAGTATAGAGACAATGGGATAATGGGAGTATAGAGACAATGGGATGATGGATGTATAGAGACAATGGGATGATGGATGTATAGAGACAATGGGATGATGGTAGTATAGAGACAATGGGATGATGGGAGTACAGAGACAATGGGATGATGGGAGTATTGAGACGATGGGAGTATAGAGACAATGAGACGATGGGAGTATAGAGACAATGGGTTGATGGGAGTATAGAGTCAATGGGATGATGGGAGTATAGAGTCAATGGGATGATGGGAGTATAGAGTCAATGGGATGATGGGAGTATAGAGACAATGGGATGATGGGAGTATAGAGACAATGGGATGATGGGAGTACAGAGACAATGGGATGATGGGAGTATAGAGACAATGGGATGATGGGAGTACAGAGACAATGGGATGATGGGAGTATAGAGTCAATGGGATGATGGGAGTATAGAGACAATGGGATGATGGAAGTATAGAGACAATGGGATGATGGTAGTATAGAGACAATGGGATGATGGGAGTATAGAGACAATGGGATGATAGGAGTATAGAGACAATGGGATGATGGTAGTATAAAGACAATGGGATGATGGTAGTATAGAGACAATGGGTTGATGGGAGTATAGAGACAATGGGATGATGGGAGTATAGAGACAATGGGATGATGGGAGTACAGAGACAATGGGATAATGGGAGTATAGAGACAATGGGATGATGGGAGTATAGAGACAATGGGTTGATGGGAGTACAGAGACAATGGGATGATGGGAGTATAGAGACAATGGGATGATGGGAGTACAGAGACAATGGGATGATGGGAGTATAGAGACAATGGGATGATGGGAGTATAGAGACAATGGGATGATGGGAGTACAGAGACAATGGGATGATGGGAGTACAGAGACAATGGGATGATGGGAGTATAGAGACAATGGGATGATGGGAGTATACTGTAGAGACAATGGGATGATGGGAGTATAGAGACAATGGGATGATGGGAGTATAGAGACAATGGGATGATGGGAGTATAGAGACAATGGGATGATGGGAGTATACTGTAGAGACAATGGGATGATGGGAGTATAGAGACAATGGGATGATGGGAGTATAGAGACAATGGGTTGATGGGAGTATAGAGACAATGGGATGATGGGAGTATACTGTAGAGACAATGGGATGATGGGAGTATAGAGACAATGGGATGATGGTAGTATAGAGACAATGGGATGATGGGAGTATAGAGACAATGGGATGATGGGAGTATAGAGACAATGGGATGATGGTAGTATAGAGACAATGGGTTGATGGGAGTACAGAGACAAAGGGATGATGGGAGTATAGAGACAATGGGATGATGGGAGTATAGAGACAATGGGATGATGGGAGTATAGAGACAATGGGATGATGGGAGTATTGAGACGATGGGAGTATAGAGACAATGAGACGATGGGAGTATAGAGACAATGGGTTGATGGGAGTATAGAGTCAATGGGATGATGGGAGTATAGAGTCAATGGGATGATGGGAGTATAGAGACAATGGGATGATGGGAGTATAGAGACAATGGGATGATGGGAGTACAGAGACAATGGGATGATGGGAGTATAGAGACAATGGGATGATGGGAGTACAGAGACAATGGGATGATGGGAGTATTGAGACGATGGGAGTATAGAGACAATGAGACGATGGGAGTATAGAGACAATGGGATGATGGAAGTATAGAGACAATGGGATGATGGGAGTATAGAGACAATAAGATGATGGTAGTGTAGAGTCAATGGGATGATGGGAGTATAGAGTCAATGGGATGATGGGAGTATAGAGACAATGGGATGATGGGAGTATAGAGACAATGGGATGATGGGAGTACAGAGACAATGGGATGATGGGAGTATAGAGACAATGGGATGATGGGAGTATAGAGACAATGGGATGATGGCAGTATAGAGACAATGGGATGATGGGAGTATACTGTAGAGACAATGGGATGATGGGAGTATAGAGACAATGGGATGATGGGAGTATAGAGACAATGGGATGATGGGAGTATAGAGACAATGGGATGATGGGAGTACAGAGACAATGGGATGATGGGAGTACAGAGACAATGGGATGATGGCAGTATAGAGACAATGGGATGATGGGAGTATACTGTAGAGACAATGGGATGATGGGAGTATAGAGACAATGGGATGATGGGAGTATAGAGACAATGGGATGATGGGAGTATAGAGACAATGGGATGATGGGAGTATACTGTAGAGACAATGGGATGATGGGAGTATAGAGACAATGGGATGATGGGAGTATAGAGACAATGGGTTGATGGGAGTACAGAGACAATGGGATGATGGGAGTATAGAGACAATGGGATGATGGGAGTACAGAGACAATGGGATGATGGGAGTATAGAGACAATGGGATGATGGGAGTATAGAGACAATGGGATGATGGGAGTACAGAGACAATGGGATGATGGGAGTACAGAGACAATGGGATGATGGGAGTATAGAGACAATGGGATGATGGGAGTATACTGTAGAGACAATGGGATGATGGGAGTATAGAGACAATGGGATGATGGGAGTATAGAGACAATGGGTTGATGGGAGTATAGAGTCAATGGGATGATGGGAGTATAGAGACAATGGGATAATGGGAGTATAGAGACAATGGGATGATGGGAGTATAGAGACAATGGGATGATGGGAGTATAGAGACAATGGGATAATGGGAGTATAGAGACAATGGGATGATGGGAGTATAGAGACAATGGGTTGATGGGAGTACAGAGACAATGGGATGATGGGAGTATAGAGACAATGGGATGATGGGAGTATAGAGACAATGGGTTGATGGGAGTACAGAGACAATGGGATGATGGGAGTACAGAGACAATGGGATGATGGGAGTATAGAGACAATGGGATGATGGGAGTATAGAGACAATGGGATGATGGGAGTACAGAGACAATGGGATGATGGGAGTACAGAGACAATGGGATGATGGGAGTATAGAGACAATGGGATGATGGGAGTATACTGTAGAGACAATGGGATGATGGGAGTATAGAGACAATGGGATGATGGGAGTATAGAGACAATGGGATGATGGGAGTATAGAGACAATGGGATGATGGGAGTATAGAGACAATGGGATGATGGGAGTATAGAGACAATGGGATGATGGAAGTATAGAGACAATGGGATGATGGGAGTATAGAGACAATGGGATGATGGGAGTATAGAGACAATGGGATGATGGTAGTATAGAGACAATGGGATGATGGGAGTATAGAGACAATAGGATGATGGGAGTACAGAGACAATGGGATGATGGAAGTATAGAGACAATGGGATGATGGGAGTATAGAGACAATGCGATGATGGATGTATAGAGACAATGGGATGATGGGAGTATAGAGACAATGGGATGATGGAAGTATAGAGACAATGGGATGATGGGAGTATTGAGACAATGGAGTGATGGTAGTATAGAGACAATGGGATGATGGGAGTATAGAGACAATGGGATGAATGGAGTATAGAGACAATGGGATGATGGGAGTATAGAGACAATGGGATGATGGGAGTACAGAGACAATGGGATGATGGGAGTACAGAGACAATGGGATGATGGGAGTATAGAGACAATGGGATGATGGGAGTATAGAGACAATGGGATGATGGGAGTATAGAGACAATGGGATGATGGGAGTATAGAGACAATGGGATGATGGGAGTACAGAGACAATGGGATGATGGGAGTATAGAGACAATGGGATGATGGGAATATAGAGACAATGGGATGATGGGAGTACAGAGACAATGGGATGATGGGAGTACAGAGACAATGGGATGATGGGAGTATAGAGACAATGGGATGATGGGAGTATAGAGACAATGGGATGATGGGAATATAGAGACAATGGGATGATGGGAGTATAGAGACAATGGGATGATGGGAGTACAGAGACAATGGGATGATGGGAGTATAGAGACAATGGGATGATGGGAGTATACTGTAGAGACAATGGGATGATGGGAGTATAGAGACAATGGGATGATGGGAGTATAGAGACAATGGGATGATGGGAGTATAGAGACAATGGGATGATGGGAGTATACTGTAGAGACAATGGGATGATGGGAGTATAGAGACAATGGGATGATGGGAGTATAGAGACAATGGGTTGATGGGAGTATAGAGACAATGGGATGATGGGAGTATACTGTAGAGACAATGGGATGATGGGAGTATAGAGACAATGGGATGATGGTAGTATAGAGACAATGGGATGATGGGAGTATAGAGACAATGGGATGATGGGAGTATAGAGACAATGGGATGATGGTAGTATAGAGACAATGGGTTGATGGGAGTACAGAGACAATGGGATGATGGAAGTATAGAGACAATGGGATGATGGGAGTATAGAGACAATGGGATGATGGGAGTATAGAGACAATGGGATGATGGGAGTATAGAGACAATAGGGTGATGGGAGTACAGAGACAATGGGATGATGGGAGTATAGAGACAATAGGATGATGGGAGTATAGAGACAATGGGATGATGGGAGTATAGAGACAATGGGATGATGGGAGTATAGAGACAATGGGATGATGGGAGTATAGAGACAATGGGATGATGGTAGTATAGAGACAATGGGATGATGGGAATATAGAGACAATGGGATGATGGGAGTATAGAGACAATGGGATGATGGAAGTACAGAGACAATGGGATGATGGGAGTATAGAGACAATAGGATGATGGGAGTATACTGTAGAGACAATGGGATGATGGGAGTATAGAGACAATGGGATGATGGGAGTACAGAGACAATGGGATGATGGGAGTATAGAGACAATGGGATGATGGGAGTATAGAGACAATAGGATGATGGGAGTATAGAGACAATAGGATGATGGGAGCATAGAGACAATGGGATGATGGGAGTATAGAGACAATGGGATGATGGGAGTATAGAGACAATGGGATGATGGGAGTACAGAGACAATGGGATGATGGGAGTATAGAGACAATGGGATGATGGGAGTATAGAGACAATGGGATGATGGGAGTATAGAGACAATGGGATGATGGGAGTACAGAGACAATGGGATGATGGGAGTATAGAGACAATGGGATGATGGGAGTATAGAGACAATGGGATGATGGGAGTACAGAGACAATGGGATGATGGGAGTATAGAGACAATGGGATGATGGGAGTATAGAGACAATGGGATGATGGGAGTATAGAGACAATGGGATGATGGGAGTATAGAGACAATGGGATGATGGGAGTACAGAGACAATGGGATGATGGGAGTATAGAGACAATGGGATGATGGGAATATAGAGACAATGGGATGATGGGAGTACAGAGACAATGGGATGATGGGAGTATAGAGACAATGGGATGATGGGAGTATAGAGACAATGGGATGATGGGAATATAGAGACAATGGGATGATGGGAGTACAGAGACAATGGGATGATGGGAGTACAGAGACAATGGGATGATGGGAGTATAGAGACAATGGGATGATGGGAGTATAGAGACAATGGGATGATGGGAGTACAGAGACAATGGGATGATGGGAGTATACTGTAGAGACAATGGGATGATGGGAGTATAGAGACAATGGGATGATGGGAGTATAGAGACAATGGGATGATGGGAGTACAGAGACAATGGGATGATGGGAGTATAGAGACAATGGGATGATGGGAGTACAGAGACAATGGGATGATGGGAGTACAGAGACAATAGGATGATGGGAGTATAGAGACAATGGGATGATGGGAGTATAGAGACAATGGGATGATGGGAGTATAGAGACAATGGGATGATGGGAGTATAGAGACAATAGGATGATGGGAGTATAGAGACAATGGGATGATGGGAGTATAGAGACAATGGGATGATGGGAGTATAGAGACAATGGGATGATGGGAGTATAGAGACAATAGGATGATGGGAGTATAGAGACAATGGGATGATGGGAGTATAGAGACAATGGGATGATGGGAGTATAGAGACAATAGGATGATGGGAGTATAGAGACAATGGGATGATGGGAGTATAGAGACAATGGGATGATGGGAGTATAGAGACAATGGGATGATGGTAGTATAGAGACAATAGGATGATGGGAGTATAGAGACAATGGGATGATGGGAGTATAGAGACAATGGGATGATGGGAGTATAGAGACAAAGGGATGATGGGAGTATAGAGACAATGGGATGATGGGAGTATAGAGACAATGGGATGATGGGAGTATAGAGACAATGGGTTGATGGGAGTATAGAGACAATGGGATGATGGGAGTATAGAGACAATGGGATGATGGGAGTATAGAGACAATGGGATGATGGGAGTATAGAGACAATGGGATGATGGGAGTATAGAGACAATGGGATGATGGGAGTATAGAGACAATGGGATGATGGGAGTATAGAGACAATGGGATGATGGGAGTATAGAGACAATGGGATGATGGGAGTACAGAGACAATGGGATGATGGGAGTATAGAGACAATGGGATGATGGGAGTATAGAGACAATGGGATGATGGAAGAAGGATTGGTAAATGGTGATTTCTAACAGAAGCCCTGGAGGCTGCTGTTGGTTTCCTATGTCGTATGGCCTGAGGACGGCATGGAAGGGGCTACCAGGTGAGGCTCTTCTGGAGGTGCTTCTGTAATGGCGCCCAGGGGAGGATCTCAAGCCCATAGCTCCTCAGCCTAAACAGACCAACTCATGCTGGACAGGAATGGGTTAAAGTGTAACCCTCATCACATGGCTGTGCATATGGAGGACATGCAGCAGAGAATGTGGGACCTGGGACACCACAGTACTTGGAGCCACCGCCCTACGACAAATATGCCGGTCAGGAGTTATGACTTCACATTGATTTCACTTGCTGCATGATTGTTTGTCTCAGAGACTCCTTCAGCCAGGGAAAGGCAGGCAGTTGGAACTCTTAGTGACGTTTGAGTGACATTTATTTCAGTACAGGTTTCCTTTAACTGGGAACTTTCTGGTCACCTCATCACTGATTGGTCTCCTGGAAGGTTCCCTCTTCCTAGAATCAGAACCTCCGGAGCGTGGAGCTCACATCCCTGGCTGGTTCCCAGTCTGCCCGGGCACGTCTTACTTTTAATCCTTCGGTGACTTCAGAGTGCTGTGAGAAAATTAGAATGAAAACAGAAAATGCTGCGGTGCCTTCTATAAATAGAATATTTGCGCACGCTGTGACAATATTTGGGATCCTGGAGACGCGGAATGGGAAAACAATGGATTTCTGACATTTTACGGATGAATTGTGGGATATATTTAGCAGGTTCAGGCAGAGAGATTATTACTGAAAATAAACCATGAAGGAGACGGAAGACGAGAAAACGTGGGAACATTAGAAGTCGACTGATCATTGGAGGTCCGATCATTAGAAGTCTGATCATTGGAGGTCTGATCACTGGAAGTCTGATCATTGGAAGTCTGATCACTGGAAGTCCGATCATTAGAATTCCGATCATTAGAAGTCCGATCATTAGAAGTCGACTGATCATTGGAGGTCCGATCATTAGAAGTCCGATCATTGGAAGTCCGATCAATGGAAGTCCGATCATTAGAAGTCTGATCATTAGAAGTCGACTGATCATTGGAAGTCCGATCATTAGAAGTCCGATCATTGGAAGTCCGATCATTAGAAGTCGACTGATTATTGGAGGTCCGATCATTAGAAGTCTGATCACTGGAAGTCTGATCATTAGAATTCCGATCATTAGAAGTCCGATCATTAGAAGTCGACTGATCATTGGAAGTCCGATCATTAGAATTCCGATCATTAGAAGTCCGATCATTAGAAGTCGACTGATCATTGGATATCCGATCATTAGAATTCCGATCATTAGAAGTCCGATCATTAGAAGTCGACTGATCACTGGAAGTCCGATCATTAGAAGTCTGATCACTGGAAGTCCGATCATTAGAATTCCGATCATTAGAAGTCCGATCATTAGAAGTCGACTGATCATTGGAAGTCCGATCATTAGAAGTCCGATCATTGGAAGTCCGATCATTGGAAGTCCGATCAATGGAAGTCTGATCATTGGAAGTCTGATCATTAGAAGTCCGATCATTGGAAGTCTGATCATTGGAAGTCTGATCATTGGAAGTCTGATCATTGGAAGTCCGATCAATGGAAGTCTGATCATTGGAAGTCTGATCATTAGAAGTCTGATCATTAGAAGTCCGATCATTTGAAGTCCGATCATTGGAAGTCCGATCATTAGAAGTCCTATCACTGGAAGTGCGAACATTAGAAGTCAGATCATTAGAAGTCCGATCATTAGAAGTCTGATCATTGGAAGTCTGATCATTAGAAGTCCGATCATTAGAAGTCCGATCATTGGAAGTCCGATCATTAGAAGTCCGATCATTGGAAGTCCGATCATTAGAAGTCCGATTATTAGAAGTCCGATCATTGGAAGTCCGATCATTACAAGTCCAATCATTAGAAGTCTGATCATTGGAAGTCCGATCATTAGAAGTCCGATCATTAGAAGTCCGATCATTAGAAGTCCGATCATTAGAAGTCCGATCATTAGAAGTCCGATCATTAGAAGTCCGATCATTGGAAGTCTGATCATTAGAAGTCCGATCATTAGAAGTCCGATCATTGGAAGTCCGATCATTACAAGTCCAATCATTAGAAGTCTGATCATTGGAAGTCCGATCATTGGAAGTCCGATCATTGGAAGTCCGATCATTGGAAGTCTGATCATTAGAAGTCTGATCATTAGAAGTCTGATCATTAGAAGTCCGATCATTGGAAGTCCGATCATTAGAAGTCCGATCATTAGAAGTCCGATCATTAGAAGTCCGATCATTAGAAGTCCAATCATTAGAAGTCTGATCATTGGAAGTCAGATCATTAGAAGTCTGATCATTGGAAGTCAGATCATTAGAAGTCCGATCATTAGAAGTCTGATCATTGGAAGTCCGATCATTGGAAGTCCGATCATTACAAGTCCGATCATTAGAAGTCTGATCATTGGAAGTCCGATCATTGGAAGTCCGATCATTGGAAGTCCGATCATTAGAAGTCCGATCATTACAAGTCCAATCATTAGAAGTCTGATCATTAGAAGTCCGATCATTGGAAGTCCGATCATTAGAAGTCCGATCATTGGAAGTCCGATCATTAGAAGTCCGATCATTGGAAGTCTGATCATTAGAAGTCCGATCATTAGAAGTCCGATCATTGGAAGTCCGATCATTACAAGTCCAATCATTAGAAGTCTGATCATTGGAAGTCCGATCATTGGAAGTCCGATCATTGGAAGTCCGATCATTGGAAGTCCGATCATTAGAAGTCCGATCATTGGAAGTCCGATCATTAGAAGTCCGATCATTAGAAGTCCGATCATTAGAAGTCCAATCATTAGAAGTCTGATCATTGGAAGTCAGATCATTAGAAGTCCGATCATTAGAAGTCTGATCATTGGAAGTCCGATCATTAGAAGTCCGATCATTAGAAGTCCGATCATTAGAAGTCCGATCATTGGAAGTCCGATCATTACAAGTCCAATCATTAGAAGTCTGATCATTGGAAGTCAGATCATTAGAAGTCCGATCATTAGAAGTCTGATCATTGGAAGTCCGATCATTAGAAGTCCGATCATTGGAAGTCCGATCATTACAAGTCCAATCATTAGAAGTCTGATCATTGGAAGTCAGATCATTAGAAGTCCGATCATTAGAAGTCTGATCATTGGAAGTCCGATCATTAGAAGTCCGATCATTAGAAGTCCGATCATTAGAAGTCCGATCATTGGAAGTCCGATCATTACAAGTCCAATCATTAGAAGTCTGATCATTGGAAGTCCGATCATTGGAAGTCCGATCATTGGAAGTCTGATCATTGGAAGTCCGATCATTGGAAGTCCAATCATTAGAAGTCCGATCATTAGAAGTCCGATCATTGGAAGTCTGATCATTAGAAGTCCGATCATTGGAAGTCCGATCATTAGAAGTCTGATCATTAGAAGTCAGATCATTGGAAGTCCGATCATTAGAAGTCCGATCATTAGAAGTCCGATCATTAGAAGTCCAATCATTAGAAGTCTGATCATTAGAAGTCCGATCATTGGAAGTCCGATCATTAGAAGTCCGATCACTGGAAGTCCAATCATTAGAAGTCCAATCATTAGAAGTCCGATCATTAGAAGTCTGATCATTGGAAGTCCGATCATTAGAAGTCCGATCATTGGAAGTCCGATCATTAGAAGTCCGATCATTGGAAGTCTGATCATTGGAAGTCCAATCATTAGAAGTCCGATCATTGGAAGTCTGATCATTGGAAGTCCAATCATTAGAAGTCCGATCATTGGAAGTCTGATCATTGGAAGTCCAATCATTAGAAGTCCGATCATTGGAAGTCTGATCATTAGAAGTCCGATCATTGGAAGTCCGATCATTAGAAGTCTGATCATTAGAAGTCCGATCATTAGAAGTCCGATCACTGGAAGTCCGATCATTAGAAGTCCGATCATTAGAAGTCTGATCATTAGAAGTCTGATCATTGGAAGTCCAATCATTAGAAGTCCGATCATTAGAAGTCTGATCATTAGAAGTCCGATCATTAGAAGTCTGATCATTAGAAGTCCGATCATTAGAAGTCTGATCATTAGAAGTCCAATCATTAGAAGTCTGATCATTGGAAGTCCGATCACTGGAAGTCCGATCATTAGAAGTCCGATCATTAGAAGTCCGATCACTGGAAGTCCAATCATTAGAAGTCCAATCATTAGAAGTCCGATCATTAGAAGTCTGATCATTGGAAGTCCAATCATTAGAAGTCCGATCATTGGAAGTCTGATCATTAGAAGTCCGATCATTGGAAGTCCGATCATTAGAAGTCTGATCATTAGAAGTCCGATCATTAGAAGTCCGATCACTGGAAGTCCGATCATTAGAAGTCCGATCATTAGAAGTCTGATCATTAGAAGTCTGATCATTGGAAGTCCAATCATTAGAAGTCCGATCATTAGAAGTCTGATCATTAGAAGTCCGATCATTAGAAGTCTGATCATTAGAAGTCCGATCATTAGAAGTCTGATCATTAGAAGTCCAATCATTAGAAGTCTGATCATTGGAAGTCCGATCACTGGAAGTCCGATCATTAGAAGTCCGATCATTAGAAGTCCGATCATTGGAAGTCCAATCATTAGAAGTCCGATCATTAGAAGTCTGATCATTAGAAGTCTGATCATTGGAAGTCTGATCATTAGAAGTCCGATCATTAGAAGTCTGATCATTAGAAGTCCAATCATTAGAAGTCTGATCATTGGAAGTCCGATCACTGGAAGTCCGATCATTAGAAGTCCGATCATTAGAAGTCCGATCACTGGAAGTCCAATCATTAGAAGTCCAATCATTAGAAGTCCGATCATTAGAAGTCTGATCATTGGAAGTCCGATCATTAGAAGTCCGATCATTGGAAGTCCGATCATTAGAAGTCCGATCATTGGAAGTCCGATCATTAGAAGTCCGATCATTAGAAGTCCGATCATTAGAAGTCCAATCATTAGAAGTCTGATCATTGGAAGTCAGATCATTAGAAGTCCGATCATTGGAAGTCTGATCATTGGAAGTCCAATCATTAGAAGTCCGATCACTGGAAGTCCAATCATTAGAAGTCCAATCATTAGAAGTCCGATCATTAGAAGTCCGATCATTGGAAGTCCGATCATTAGAAGTCAGATCATTAGAAGTCCGATCATTGGAAGTCCGATCATTGGAAGTCCGATCACTGGAAGTCAGATCATTAGAAGTCTGATCATTGGAAGTCCGATCATTAGAATTCCGATCATTAGAAGTCCGATCATTAGAAGTCCGATCATTAGAAGTCCGATCGATGGAAGTCCGATCATTAGAAGTCTGATCATTAGAAGTCTGATCATTAGAAGTCCGATCGATGGAAGTCCGATCATTAGAAGTCCGATCGATGGAAGTCCGATCATTAGAAGTCTGATCATTAGAAGTCTGATCATTAGAAGTCCGATCGATGGAAGTCCGATCATTAGAAGTCTGATCATTAGAAGTCTGATCATTAGAAGTCCGATCGATGGAAGTCCGATCATTGGAAGTCCGATCACTGGAAGTCTGATCGATGGAAGTCCGATCATTGGAGTGTCTTATGGTCTCCTCGCGAAGGGGAAGGACCCCCCACACCTTCCGGGGTGCAGAACTCCTGATGGTGGGGGTGGGGTGAGGGGGGGGAGGGAACTCTCAGGGGTCCCCATCAGGGAAAAGGCCAGGTGGACTCTTTCCTCATAATTAGCCAAAGCCAACCAATGAGGCTCCACCCCCGGCAGGACAGGAAGGAAGTGGAATCAGAGCATCTCATACGGCCATAGAGGGAGCGACATTCTGCAGATATAGGAAACCTTTCCATCCATGCATGACTGAGCGATAGGGAGTGATAGTCTGCACTGTATAGGGAGTGATAGTCTGCAGTATATAGAGAATGATAGTCTGCAGAATATATGGAGTGATAGTCTGCAGTGTATAGGGAGTGATAGTCTGCAGAGTATAGGGAGTGATAGTCTTCAGGATATAGGGAATGATAGTCTGCAGAATTTAGGGAGTGATAGTCTGCAGTGTATAGGGAGTGATAGTCTGCAGAGTATAGGGAGTGATAGTCTGCAGTATATAGGGAGTGATAGTCTGCAGAGTATAGGGAGTGATAGTCTGCAGGATATAGGGATTGATAGTCTGCAGGGTATAGGGAGTGATAGTCTGCAGTATATGGGGAGTGATAGTCTGCAGTATATAGGGAGTGACAGCCTGCAGAGTATAGGGAGTGATAGTCTGCAGAGTATAGGGAGTGATAGTCCGCAG
>NW_028118998.1:0-14742 GCF_965119305.1 Pelophylax lessonae | reverse complement strand
TAATGGTGTGTGGGGGGGGGGGTAACGGTTCAGGCTGGTGGTGGTGATGGTGTAATGGTGTGGGGGGGGGGGGGGTAATGGTTCAGGCTGGTGGTGTAATGGTGTGTGGGGGGGGGGGTAACGGTTCAGGCTGGTGGTGTAATGGTGTGTGGGGGGGGTAACGGTTCAGACTGGCGGTGTAATGGTGTGGGGGAGGAGGGGGTAATGGTTCAGGCTAGTGGTGGTGGTGTAATGGTGTGGAGGAGGAGGGGGTAATGGTTCAGGCTGGTGGTGTAATGGTGTGGGGGAGGAGGGGGGTAATGGTGTGGGGGGGTAATGGTTTCAGGCCGGTGGTGGTGGTGTAATGGTGTGGGGGAGGAGGGGGGTAATGGTTCAGGCTGGTGGTGGTGGTGTAATGGTGTGGGGGAGGAGGGGGGTAATGGTTCAGGCTGGTGGTGGTGGTGTAATGGTGTAGGGGGAGGAGGGGGTAATGGTTCAGGCTGGTGGTGTAATGGTGTGGGGGAGGAGGGGAGGTAATGGTTCAGGCTGGTGGTGGTGGTGTAATGGTGTGTGTGGGGGGGGGGGGGGGGGTAATGGTTCAGGCTGGTGGTGGTGTAATGGTGTGGGGGGGGGGGGTAATGGTTCAGGCTGGTGGTGGTGGTGTAATGGTGTGGGGGGGGGGGGGTAACGGTTCAGGATGGTGGTGGTGGTGTAATGGTGTGGGGGAGGAGGGGGGGGGTAATGGTTCAGGCTGGTGGTATAATGGTGTGTGGGGGGGTAATGGTTCAGGCTGGTGGTATAATGGTGTGTGGGGGGGTAATGGTTCAGGCTGGTGGTGGTGGTGTAATAGTGTGGGGGAGGAGGGAGGCTAATGGTTCAGGCTGGTGGTGGTGTAATGGTGTAGGGGGGAGGAGGGGGGGTGTAATGGTGTGTGTGTGTGGGGGGGGGGTAATGGTTCAGGCTGGTGGTGGCAGTGTAATGGTGTAGGGGGAGGGGGGGTGTAATGGTGTAGGGGGGGTAATGGTTCAGGCTGGTGGTGGCAGTGTAATGGTGTAGGGGGAGGGGGGGTGTAATGGTGTAGGGGGAGGGGGGTGTAATGGTGTAGGGGGGGGGGGTAATGGTTCAGGCTGGTGGTGGTGGTGTAATGGTGTGGGGGGGGGGGTAATGGTTCAGGCTGGTGGTGGCAGTGTAATGGTGTAGGGGGAGGGGGGGGTAATGGTTCAGGCTGGTGGTGGTGGTGTAATGGTGTGGGGGTAATGGTTCAGGCTGGTGGTATAATGGTGTGGGGGGAGGGTAATGGTTCAGGCTGGTGGTGTAATGGTGTAGGGGGAGGAGGGGGGGGTGTAATGGTGTGTGTGTGTGTGGGGGGGGGGGGGGGGTAATGGTTCAGGCTGGTGGTGGTGGTGTAATGGTGTGGGGGGAGGGGGCGGTGTAATGGTGTAGGGGGGGGTAATGGTTCAGGCTGGTGGTGGTGTAATGGTGTAGGGGGGGGTAATGGTTCAGGCTGGTGGTGGTGGTGTAATGGTGTAGGGGGAGGGGGGTGTAATGGTGTAGGGGGGGGTAATGGTTCAGGCTGGTGGTGGTGGTGTAATGGTGTAGGGGGAGGGGGGGTGTAATGGTGTAGGGGGGGGGGTAATGGTTCAGGCTGGTGGTGGTGGTGTAATGGTGTGGGGGGAGGGGGGGGTGGTGTAATGGTGTAGGGGGGGGTAATGGTTCAGGCTGGTGGTGGCAGTGTAATGGTGTAGGGGGGGGGGGGGTAATGGTTCAGGCTGGTGGTGGTGGTGTAATGGTGTAGGGGGAGGGGGGGGGTGTAATGGTGTAGGGGGGGGGGGGTAATGGTTCAGGCTGGTGGTGGTGGTGTAATGGTGTAGGGGGAGGGGGGTGTAATGGTGTGGGGGGGGGGGTAATGGTTCAGGCTGGTGGTGGTGGTGGTGTAATGGTGTGGGGGGAGGGGGGGGTAATGGTTCAGGCTGGTGGTGGTGGTGTAATGGTGTAGGGGGAGGGGGGTGTAATGGTGTGGGGGGGGGGGTAATGGTTCAGGCTGGTGGTGGTGGTGGTGTAATGGTGTGGGGGGAGGGGGGGGGTAATGGTTCAGGCTGGTGGTGGTGGTGTAATGGTGTAGGGGGAGGGGGGTGTAATGGTGTGGGGGGGGGGGGTAATGGTTCAGGCTGGTGGTGGTGGTGTAATGGTGTGGGGGGGGGTAATGGTTCAGGCGGGTGGTGGTGGTGTAATGGTGTGGGGGGGGGGTAATGGTTCAGGCTGGTGGTGGTGGTGTAATGGTGTGGGGAGGAGGAGGGGGGGTAATGGTTCAGGCTGGTGGTGGTGGTGTAATGGTGTGGGGGGGGAGGTAATGGTTCAGGCTGGTGGTGGTGGTGGTGTAATGGTGTGGGGGGAGGGGGGGGTAATGGTTCAGGCGGGTGGTGGTGGTGTAATGGTGTGGGGGGGGGGGTAATGGTTCAGGCTGGTGGTGGTGGTGTAATGGTGTGGGGGGGGGGTAATGGTTCAGGCTGGTGGTGGTGGTGGTGTAATGGTGTGGGGGGAGGGGGGGGTAATGGTTCAGGCGGGTGGTGGTGGTGTAATGGTGTGGGGGGGGGTAATGGTTCAGGCTGGTGGTGGTGGTGTAATGGTGTGGGGGGGGGGGTAATGGTTCAGGCGGGTGGTGGTGGTGTAATGGTGTGGGGGAGGAGGGGGTAATGGTTCAGGCTGGTGATGGTGGTGTAATGGTGTGGGGGGGGGTAATGGTTCAGGCTGGTGGTGGTGGTGGTGTAATGGTGTGGCGGGAGGCGGTAATGGTTCAGGCGGGTGGTGGTGGTGTAATGGTGTGGGGGGGGGGTAATGGTTCAGGCGGGTGGTGGTGGTGTAATGGTGTGGGGGGGGGTAATGGTTCAGGCGGGTGGTGGTGGTGTAATGGTGTGGGGGGGGGTAATGGTTCAGGCGGGTGGTGGTGGTGTAATGGTGTGGGGGGGGGGTAATGGTTCAGGCGGGTGGTGGTGGTGTAATGGTGTGGGGGGGGGGTAATGGTTCAGGCTGGTGGTGGTGGTGTAATGGTGTGGGGGGGGTAATGGTTCAGGCTGGTGGTGGTGGTGTAATGGTGTAGGGGGGGGGGGTAATGGTTCAGGCTGGTGGTGGTGGTGTAATGGTGTGGGGGGGGTAATGGTTCAGGCTGGTGGTGGTGGTGTAATGGTGTGGGGGGGGTAATGGTTCAGGCTGGTGGTGGTGGTGTAATGGTGTGGGGGGGGTAATGGTTCAGGCTGGTGGTGGTGGTGTAATGGTGTGGGGGGGTAATGGTTCAGGCTGGTGGTGGTGGTGTAATGGTGTGGGGGGGGGGGGTAATGGTTCAGGCAGGTGGTGGTGGTGTAATGGTGTGGGGGGGGGGGGTAATGGTTCAGGCGGGTGGTGGTGGTGTAATGGTGTGGGGGGGGGGGTAATGGTTCAGGCGGGTGGTGGTGGTGTAATGGTGTGGGGGGGGGGTAATGGTTCAGGCGGGTGGTGGTGGTGTAATGGTGTGGGGGGGGGGGTAATGGTTCAGGCTGGTGGTGGTGGTGTAATGGTGTGGGGGGGGTAATGGTTCAGGCTGGTGGTGGTGGTGTAATGGTGTGGGGGGGGGTAATGGTTCAGGCGGGTGGTGGTGGTGTAATGGTGTGGGGGGGGGTAATGGTTCAGGCGGGTGGTGGTGGTGTAATGGTGTGGGGGGGGGGGTAATGGTTCAGGCTGGTGGTGGTGGTGTAATGGTGTGGGGGGGGTAATGGTTCAGGCTGGTGGTGGTGGTGTAATGGTGGGGGGGGTAATGGTTCAGGCTGGTGGTGGTGGTGTAATGGTGTGGGGGGGTAATGGTTCAGGCTGGTGGTGGTGGTGTAATGGTGTGGGGGGGGGGGGTAATGGTTCAGGCAGGTGGTGGTGGTGTAATGGTGTGGGGGGGGGGGTAATGGTTCAGGCGGGTGGTGGTGGTGTAATGGTGTGGGGGGGGGGGGGGTAATGGTTCAGGCGGGTGGTGGTGGTGTAATGGTGTGGGGGGGGGGTAATGGTTCAGGCGGGTGGTGGTGGTGTAATGGTGTGGGGGGGGGGGGTAATGGTTCAGGCTGGTGGTGGTGGTGTAATGGTGTGGGGGGGGTAATGGTTCAGGCTGGTGGTGGTGGTGTAATGGTGTGGGGGGGGGTAATGGTTCAGGCGGGTGGTGGTGGTGTAATGGTGTGGGGGGGGGTAATGGTTCAGGCGGGTGGTGGTGGTGTAATGGTGTGGGGGGGGGGGGGTAATGGTTCAGGCTGGTGGTGGTGGTGTAATGGTGTGGGGGGGGTAATGGTTCAGGCTGGTGGTGGTGGTGTAATGGTGTGGGGGGGGTAATGGTTCAGGCTGGTGGTGGTGGTGTAATGGTGTGGGGGGGGGGGGTAATGGTTCAGGCGGGTGGTGGTGGTGTAATGGTGTGGGGGGGGGGGTAATGGTGGTGTAATGGTGTAGTTGTCAGATGTGCGGGAAACTTTAATTCTCATCGATGGTGAGCATGAAATCCATAAATAAGTGAAACGGTCGCTCACCTCCAAATCACTCATAAAGAGCGTTTGTAGCAAAGTAGGTAAACAGGGTCTCTCTCCAGTGTGGGCCAATCGATCGACTTTCCAGTGAACGCCTACACTATCCATACTATGAAAGGCTGTACTGGAGCGTTGCTCGTGGGGTCGTTGACCTTTTAGCTCAGCAGAATGTGTAAGGTTTAGGATCCGAGCTACCAACCTGCTTCGGATTATTCACCCATTGATCCCTGGTGCTGGATATCTAGGAGGAATCATCAGAGCCTTTTCATATTATCGACCATTCCTGACTACTGGAAAGTCGATCGATTGGCCCACACTGGAGAGAGACCCTGTTTACCTACTTTGGTACAAACGCTCTTTATGAGTGATTTGGAGGTGAGCGGCCGTTTCACTTATTTATGGATTTCATGCTCCCCGTCGCAGAGAATTAAAGTTTCCCACACATCTGACGACTTGTTTAGAACACTTACACCTTTTTACTATTATCAGTGCCGGTTTTATGGACTTTGATACATCGCGTTATATTCATCTTACAAGGACTTTTTAGCCTTTGCAGCACCTTTTAGTTCTCCTATCGTCACCCCCAAACATTTTTTGCTTTTTTTTTTTTTTTGTCTTTTGGGGTATTTTATCCTCGCACTTTAATTATTTACCACTTTTATGTTTCTCTCATCAATATTTGTTTTATTGAATCAGATTTTTTCGCACAGTGCACCCTGATTCACTCTCACTTTATTATTATTATTATTATTATTATTATTATTATTATTATCATCATTATTATTATCATTATTATTATTATTATCATTATTATTATCATTATTATTATTATTATTATTATTATTATTATTATTATTATTATTATTATCATTATTATTATCATTATTATTATTATTATTATTATTATTATTATTATTATTAATGCTATTTCATGGCTGGAGCTTTATATGTGATCTCATTACTCACTGGGGTCACCAATTTCCACCTTTAGCACATTATTTTCTACCAGTTTTATATTTCTATTCTTGCTCTGTCTCTGTGTATTCTGTCATCTTATCCAGCGCCCATTCATCTCTGACTATTTTAATGGTTCAGGCTGGTGGTGGTGTAATGGTGTGTGGGGGGATTACTGGTGTAGGGGGGGGGGGTTATGGTTCAGGCTGGTGGTGGTGTATGGGGGGTTGAGTGCATGGGTGTGTGTGTATGGGGGGGGGGGGTGAGTGTATGGGGGGGGGGTGAGTGTATGGTGGGGTGGGTGTATGGTGGGTGAGTGTATGGTGGGGTGAGTGTATGGGGGGTGAGTGTATGGTGGGGTGAGTGTATGGGGGTGAGTGTATGGTGGGGTGAGTGTATGGGGGGTGAGTGTATGGGGGGGTGTATGGGGGGGTGTATAATGGGGTGAGTGTATTGGGGGTGGGTGTATGGGGGGGTGTATGGGTGGGTGTATGGTGGGGTGAGTGTATGGGGGGTGAGTGTATGGGGGGTGTATAATGGGGTGAGTGTATGGGGGGGTGTATGGGTGGGTGTATGGTGGGGTGAGTGTATGGGGGGATGAGTGTATGGGGGGGTGTATAATGGGGTGAGTGTATGGGGGGGTGAGTGTATGGGTGAGTGTATGGGGGGGGTGTATAATGGGGTGAGTGTATGGGGGGGTGTATGGGTGGGTGTATGGTGGGGTGAGTGTATGGGGGGATGAGTGTATGGGGGGGTGTATAATGGGGTGAGTGTATGGGGGGGTGAGTGTATTGGGGGGTGGGTGTATGGGGGGGATGTATGGGTGGGTGTATGGTGGGGGGATGAGTGTATGGGGTGGGTGTATGGGTGGGTGTATGGGGGGGTAATTGTATGGGGGGATGAGTGTATGGGGGGATGAGTGTATGGGGGGGGGGTGAGTGTATGGGGGGATGAGTGTCTCTGTGTATTCTGTCATCTTATCCAGCGCCCATTCATCTCTGACTATTTTAATGGTTCAGGCTGGTGGTGGTGTAATGGTGTGTGGGGGGATTACTGGTGTAGGGGGGGGGGTTATGGTTCAGGCTGGTGGTGGTGTATGGGGGGTTGAGTGCATGGGTGTGTGTGTATGGGGGGGGGGTGAGTGTATGGGGGGGGTGAGTGTATGGTGGGGTGGGTGTATGGTGGGTGAGTGTATGGTGGGGTGAGTGTATGGGGGGTGAGTGTATGGTGGGGTGAGTGTATGGGGGGTGAGTGTATGGTGGGGTGAGTGTATGGGGGGTGAGTGTATGGTGGGGTGAGTGTATGGGGGGTGAGTGTATGGTGGGGTGAGTGTATGGGGGGTGAGTGTATGGGGGGGTGTATGGGGGGGTGTATAATGGGGTGAGTGTATGGAGGGGTGAGTGTATTGGGGGTGGGTGTATGGGGGGGTGTATGGGTGGGTGTATGGTGGGGTGAGTGTATGGGGGGTGAGTGTATGGGGGGGGTGTATAATGGGGTGAGTGTATGGGGGGGTGTATGGGTGGGTGTATGGTGGGGTGAGTGTATGGGGGGATGAGTGTATGGGGGGGTGTATAATGGGGTGAGTGTATGGGGGGGTGAGTGTATTGGGGGGTGGGTGTATGGGGGGGATGTATGGGTGGGTGTATGGTGGGGGGATGAGTGTATGGGGTGGGTGTATGGGTGGGTGTATGGGGGGGTAATTGTATGGGGGGATGAGTGTATGGGGGGATGAGTGTATGGGGGGGGGGGTGAGTGTATGGGGGATGAGTGTATGGGGGGGTGAGTGTATGGGGGGTGTATAATGGGGTGAGTGTATGGGGGGTGTATGGGGGGGGGGTTTATAATGGGGTGAGTGTATGGGGGGGTGTATGGGGGGGTGAGTGTATGGGGGGGTGAGTGTATGGGGGTGTATAATGGGGTGAGTGTATGGGGGGTGTAGGGGGGGTGAGTGTATGGGGTGAGTGTATGGGGGGGTGTATGGGGGGGTGAGTGCATGGGGGGGTGTATTGGGGGTGGGTGTATAATGGGGTGAGTGTATGGGGGGGTGTATAATGGGGGGGGTGTATGGGGGGGGTGAGTGTATGGGTGAGTGTATTGGGGGGTGGGTGTATGGGGGGTGAGTGCATGGGGGGTGTATAATGGGGTGAATGTATGGGGGGGTGTATGGGGGGATGAGTGTATGGGGGGGGGGGAGTGTATGGGGGGATGAGTGTATGGGGGGTGAGTGTATGGGGGGGTGTATAATGGGGTGAGTGTATGGGGGGGGTGTATGGGGGGGTGAGTGTATGGGTGAGTGTATTGGGGGTGGGTGTATGGGGGGATGAGTGTATGGGGAGTGTATAATGGGGTGAGTGTATGGGGGGGTGTATGGGGGGGTGAGTGTATGGGGGGGTGGGTGTATGGGGGGTGAGTGCATGGGGGGTGTATAATGGGGTGAATGTATGGGGGGGTGTATGGGGGGGGGGTGAGTGTATGGGTGAGTGTATTGGGGGTGGGTGTATAATGGGGTGAGTGTATGGGGGGGTGTATAATGGGGGGGGTGTATGGGGGGGTGAGTGTATGGGTGAGTGTATTGGGGGGTGAGTGTATGGGGGGTGAGTGCATGGGGGGGTGTATAATGGGGTGAATGTATGGGGGGGTGTATGGGGGGTCGAGTGTATGGGTGAGTGTATTGGGGGTGGGTGTATAATGGGGTGAGTGTATGGGGGGGTGTATGGGGGGGTGAGTGTATGGGTGAGTGTATTGGGGGTGGGTGTATAATGGGGTGAGTGTATGGGGGGGTGTATAATGGGGGGGGGTGTATGGGGGGGGTGAGTGTATGGGTGAGTGTATTGGGGGGTGGGTGTATGGGGGGTGAGTGCATGGGGGGTGTATAATGGGGTGAATGTATGGGGGGGTGTATGGGGGGATGAGTGTATGGGGGGGGGAGTGTATGGGGGGATGAGTGTATGGGGGGGTGAGTGTATGGGGGGGTGTATAATGGGGTGAGTGTATGGGGGGGGTGTATGGGGGGGTGAGTGTATGGGTGAGTGTATTGGGGGTGGGTGTATGGGGGGATGAGTGTATGGGGGGTGTATAATGGGGTGAGTGTATGGGGGGGTGTATGGGGGGGTGAGTGTATGGGGGGGTGAGTGTATGGGTGAGTGTATTGGGGGGTGGGTGTATGGGGGGTGAGTGCATGGGGGGTGTATAATGGGGTGAATGTATGGGGGGGTGTATGGGGGGGGGGTGAGTGTATGGGTGAGTGTATTGGGGGTGGGTGTATAATGGGGTGAGTGTATGGGGGGGTGTATAATGGGGGGGGTGTATGGGGGGGTGAGTGTATGGGTGAGTGTATTGGGGGGTGAGTGTATGGGGGGTGAGTGCATGGGGGGGTGTATAATGGGGTGAATGTATGGGGGGGTGTATGGGGGGTCGAGTGTATGGGTGAGTGTATTGGGGGTGGGTGTATAATGGGGTGAGTGTATGGGGGGGTGTATAATGGGGGGGGTGTATGGGGGGGGTGAGTGTATTGGGGGGTGGGTGTATGGGGGGTGAGTGCATGGGGGGGTGTATAATGGGGTGAGTGTATGGGGGGTGTATGTATTCCTCTTCTAATTCATTTATTGATGAGCAATTTTTACATTTATGAACTTTGATATATGAATTTTCTGGGTCGTCACAGATATTGGTATATTTTTTTATTATGAATTGATTTTGTTTAGGGTTTATTAGTAACACATATACACATTAAGGTGTAAAGAGTCCGTGATTTAGGTCACCCCTGTAAGGGTTAATCACTTGTGCAGGCAGCTACATGTATGAATAGCGCCTCACTTACCTAAACACTGTGCATACTGACTCCACCCCCTCCACACTGCGCATACTGACTCCATCCCCTCTACAATGCACATACTGACTCCACCCCCTCCACACTGCGCATACTGACTCCACCCCCTCCACACTGCGCATACTGACTCCACCCCCTCTACAATGCACATACTGACTCCACCCCCTCCACACTGCGCATACTGACTCCACCCCCTCTACAATGCACATACTGACTCCACCCCCTCCACACTGCGCATACTGACTCCACCCCCTCCACACTGCGCATACTGACTCCACCCCCTCTACAATGCGCATACGGACTCCACCCCCTCCACACTGCGCATACTGACTCCACCCCCTCCACACTGCGCATACTGACTCCACCCCCTCCACACTGCGCATACTGACCCCCCCCTCCACACTGCGCATACTGACTCCACCCCCTCCACATTGTAAAATCAATCCTCAATATAAAACTGTAAAAGCGAGCCTATACACAAAAGATCTTCAGTGGATGACTCTGAAAAGACTGTGGATGAATAAAGTCCTCAAATAAATAAATAGTGTGTCAATCCCAAGGAAATATATATATATAATGCAATCACACAATCAATGCAATCGATGAAAAAGGGCGATGATCAATATAATCGTTGATGACTGATATGTGATGAAAAAATTCCTAAAAATATTTCATAAAACAATTCATATAAAAAGTTGTGTATAAAAATATCCGAGAAAATCCCACAGTGTCCAATATACAATCAAAGATGAATGAAATAAATCTTCAAAGGATCAACCAATCGTAAAATATAACATCAATAATCTGGATATCGATCCAATCTCCAACAAACAGGTGTGTAGTGGCCGCTTACCTCCCACACACACTATCTGCACATGTGTGCAATCCAAACAAGCCGATTGCTTTCCTTTGAACTGGGCTTCCGACCGCTCTCCTCTCTTGCGGGCATGCAATCACTGATGTTCACAGTACATCGATCTCCCAATCCAGTAACGATCTTCAGCTGCACAATATGCTCACTCCAAGCCGTTCCGCCTCATAGGATATAAAATGAGACGCTCATGGTGCAGTAACTTCAAAACCAGTTTAATTACAATAAAAAGATACACTTACAATCAAATAGCAACAAAACGAGCAAAAGCAATACATTGTAGAACCTCCGGCTACGGCCGTAAACATGGAGGTGACGTCACCCGGCTCTTCCCGACGCGCATTGCGTCACTACCCACGTGACTTTATCAAGGGATGTGACACACTATTTATTTATTTGAGGACTTTATTTATCCACAGTCTTTTCAGAGTCATCCACTGAAGATCTTTTGTGTATAGGCTCGCTTTTACAGTTTTATATTGAGGATTGATTTTACTTCGAATTATTTGCATCAGGTTTAATCACATAGAGCATTATCCACAGTGGTGGACATCGTTATTGTCACACAGTGTATCACATTTATTTATGATTTGAATTAGCGCAGATTTTTTACACCATACACGTATCAATTCACGGTGGGGACACCGATTTAGATTGGCAGCTTTTTCTATATTTTTTATTTTTCACATGTTTATTTTTTTATTTTATTTATTTGATTCTTTGGAATTGATTTACTCGCGCATTGATCCTCTTATTTAATTTAGATAAATGATACAAATACATCTGTGAGAAGTGTGGCTGCATTTGTATTCACCCCCCTTTACTCTGATACCCCTAACCAGTGGTGTCAGCAGGGGGGCTTACCTGGGCTATAGCCCCGACTGTGGCCCCGAAAAGCCTTTGGAAGAAATCATTTGTAGCCCCGGGTCGCTTGGTCCGTCCTCTGCCCTGGCCAGCCCACCACACTGGTTGCCAGCATCGTCTGCCACCTGGCGTCTAGCAACCAGTGAGGTCAGCCTTGTGTGGGGGTGTGTCTTCACTCTTCATCATGTGAGGCTTCCCCTCCTCCCCCAGCATTCAGAGCGCAGGAGGATTTTCATTTCATCCTCCGTGCCTGAAATTGGCTCCACCCACCTCCCTGCCATCAGAGAAACTGACTGAAGCTGGATGGGGCAGGAAGGATTCAGCCGCAGATGGATGGATGGATGGATGGCTGGCTGGTGCCAGCGCCTGTTCCTGGACTTGGTAAGTGTTACTGGCTCTGCCCCCCTCCCTCACTACCACCCCCCCTCTCTCTCACTACCCCCCTCCCCCTCTCTCTCACTACCCCCTCCCCCTCTCTCACTACTACCCCCTCCCTCACTACTTCCCCCATCCCCCTCTCTCACTACTTCCCCCATCCCCCTCCCTCACTACTTCCCCTCTCCTCACTACCACCCCCTCCCCCTCTCTCTCACTATCCCCCTATCTCACTACTTTCCCCCCCTCCCCCTCTCTCACTACTACCCCCCTCCCCTCACTGCTTCCCTCCTCCCCCTCTCTCACTACTTTCCCCCTCCCCCTCTCTCACTACTTCCCCCATCCCCCTCCCTCACTACTTCCCCCCATCTCCCTCTCTCACTACTTCCCCCATCCCCCTCTCTCACTACTTCCCCCATCCCCCTCCCTCACTACTTCCCCTCTCCCTCACTACCACCCCCTCCCCCTCTCTCTCACTACCCCCCTCTCTCACTACTTCCCCCCTCCCCCTCTCTCACTACTACCCCCCTCCCTCACTGCTTCCCTCCTCCCCCTCTCTCACTACTTCCCCCCTCCCCCTCTCTCACTACTTCCCCTCCCCCTCTCTCACTACTTCCCCCACCCCCTCTCTCACTACTCCCCCCTCCCCCTCTCTCACTACTTCCCCCCACCCCCTCTCTCACTACTTCCCCCTCCCCCTCTCTCACTACTTCCCCCACCCCCTCTCTCACTACTTCCCCCTCCCCTCACTACCACCCCTCCCCCTCTCTCTCACTATTTCCCCCCTCACCCTCTCTCACTACTTCCCCCTCCCCCTCTCTCACTACTTCCCTCCTCCCCCTCTCTCACTACACCCCCCTCCCTCACTACTTCCCTCCTCCCCTCTCTAACTACTACCCCCCTCCCCCTCTCTCTCACTACTTCCCCCTCCCCCCTCTCTCTCACTACTTCCCCCTCCCCCCTCTCTCTCACTACACCCCCCTCCCTCACTACTTCCCTTCCCCTCTCTAACTACTACCCCCTCCCCCTCTCTCTCACTACTTCCCCCCTCCCCCTCTCTCTCACTACTTCCCCCCCTCCCCCTCTCTCTCACTACTACCCTCCTCCCCCCTCTCTCACTTCTTCCCCCCTCCCCCTCTCTCACTACTTCCCCCTCCCCCTCTCTCACTACTACCCCCTCCCTCACTGCCACCCCTCCCCCCTCTCTCTAACTATACCCCTCTCTCACTACTTCCCCCTCCCCCTCTCTCACTACCACTCCCCTCCCTCACTACCACCCCCTCCCCCCTCTCTCTCACTACCCCCCTCTCACTACTTCCCCCCTCCCCCTCTCTCACTACTTTCCCCCTCCCCTTCTCTCACTACCCCCCTCTCTCTCCTTCTCTCTCTCTCTCTCTCCTTCCTTCTCTCTCTCTCCTTCCTTCTCTCTCTCTCCTTCCTTCTCTCTCTCCTTCCTTCTCTCTCTCTCTCCTGATTTTATTCTTCCAGAAGCACATTTGTGAGGTCAGACCTTCTCATCCAACATCTGTGCCTGTTATAGCTGCGAAGGGTGAGTCATTTTATGGTGGGGCATTGGGCAGGGGTGAGGGGGCGGGCATTGGGTGGAGCTTGGGCGGGACTTGTGGGAGAGGGTTATCAAATTTACCTTCGGGCTGCAGCCCCTGGTCTTTTTACCACCTAGCAACGCCCCTGCCCCTAACTACAATCTAATGGAACCAATTGCCTTCAGAAGTCACCTAAATAGTAAATAGAGTCCCCCTGTGTGTAATGTAATCTCAGTATAAATACAGCTGTTCTGTGAAGCCCTCAGAGGTTTGTTAGAGAACCTTAGTGAACAAACAGCATCATGAAGGCCTCTCTCACTACCCCCCCCTCTCACTACTAACCACCTCCGCCTCTCTCACTACTACCCCCCCCTCCCCCCTCTCTCACTACTACCCCCCTCTTTCACTGCCACCCCCTCTCTCACTATCCCTCTCTCTCACTACTTCCCTCCTCCCCCTCTCTCTCACTACTTCCCCCCTCCCCCTCTCTCTCACTACTTCCCCCCTCCCCTCTCTCACTACTTCCCCCTCCCCTCTCTCACTACTTCCCCCCTCCCCCTCTTTCACTACTTCCCCCCCTCCCCTCTCTCACTACTTCCCCCCTCCCCCTCTCTCACTATTTCCCCCCTCCCTCACTGCCACCCTCTCCCCCCTCTCTCTCACTACTCCCCCCCTCTCTCACTACTACTCCCCTCCCTCACTACCACCCCCTCCCCCTTTCTCTCACTACCCCCCCTCTCTCACTACTTCCCCCTCCCCCTCTCTCACTACTACCCCCTCCCTCACTACTTCCCCCATCCCCCTCTCTCACTACTTCCCCCCTCCCCCTCTCTCTCACTACTTCCCCCCACCCCCTCTCTCACTACTTCCCCCTCCCTCACTACCACTCCCCTCCCCCCCTCTCTCTCACTACCCCCCTCTCTCACTACTTTCCCCCTCCCCCTCTCTCACTACTACCCCCCTCCCTCACTACTTCCCTCCTCCCCCTCTCTCACTACTTCCCCCCTCCCCCTCTCTCACTACTACCCCCCGCCCTCACTACCACCCCCTCCCCCTCTCTCACTACTATCCCCTCCCTCACTATCACCCCCTCCCCCTCTCTCACTACTACCCCCCCTCTCTCACTACCATCCCTTCCCCCCTCTCTCACTACTTGCCCCTCCCCCTCTCTCACTGCTACCCCCCCCCCTCTCTCACTACTACCCCCCTCCCCCTCTCTCACTACCTGCCCCTCCCCCTCTCTCACTACTTCCCCCTCCCCCTCTCTCACTACCACCCCTCTCCTCACTACCCCCCTCTCTCACTACTTTCCCCTCCCCCTCTCTTACTACTACCCCCCTCCCTCCTACTTCCCCCCTCCCTCACTACCCCCCTCCCCCTTCTCTCACTACTTCCCCCTCCCCCTCTCTCACTACTCCCCCACCCCCTCTCTCACTACTTCCCCCCTCCCTCCCTCACTACCACCCCCCTCCCCCTCTCTCTCACTACCCCCCTCTCTCACGACTTCCCCCTCCCCCTCTCTCACTACTACCCCCCTCCCTCACTATTTCCCCCCTCCCCCTCTCTCACTACTTCCCCCTCCCCCTCTCTCACTACTTCCCCCACCCCCTCTCTTACTACTTCCCCCCTCCCTCACTACCACCCCCTCCCCCCTCTTTCTCACTACCCCCCTCTCTCACTACTTCCCCCTTCTCCTCTCTCACTACTACCCCCTCCCTCACTACTTCCCCCTCCCTGACTACCATCCCCTCCCCCTCTCTCACTACTACCCCCCTCCCTCACTACTTCCCCCCTCCC
>NW_028118999.1:0-14836 GCF_965119305.1 Pelophylax lessonae | reverse complement strand
CATAAAGAAAGCACTAGCATCCTATGTACCCAGGATCCTACAATAATTGTGGATACATATCCCCATGAGAAAACATCTGTATTAGCACCTAAGAAATCAATAATACGTCAGTTCTCCACTGAAGAAGCAATGCTTCCCTACATTGATGCATCACCAGTTGACAAAAGCCCCGAATCATTTTTTCAAGCAACTGCCCTTTTTACTGGACATGGTTTATACAAACCTGATATGCCACCACCCTTGATCACTAGAACTAAAGAAGATGAAGCAGAGAAACACCATAAATATCGACCTGAAGAAATAATAGAGGAAACTATTTTCACAGCAAACCCAGAAACAATAACAAAGTATGTACAAGATTACTCTGTAGATAGCAGTGATTTTGCAAATGATCAAATAAGTCAGACTAAATGGGAAGGGCAAATTAAGGCAGAGTATAAATTACGAGTAATGTGTGACCCATTTACCATGAAAGAACCTGTTAGAGGACTCAACACTGGATTTGGTGTGCAAGACAATATTTCTGATGTATCTCGGTTGTCCAGTGAACCTGTCTTAAGCAACAGTGACAAAGTGCCTGGAAATACTCTCAGCTTTGAATCAGAAATATCCACTTTAAATCCACTCAGTGACGGTTGTCCAGAGCAGGAATTTGAAATTGTATCAGGTATTTCAACCAAAAGTGCCTCAGAAGATAGCAGGTCAGAAGATACAACAGAAAGCTTTGATGATGCCTCCTGGAAAGGTTAACTTTTAATATTTTTCTTTTACAACATACTTGCTTCTTGTCATTGACATTTTATTATTATTTGATATACGGGTGTATATATATATATATATATATATATATTTATTTATTTATTTATTTATTTTTTAAATACTAGATATTATATTAGAATAGCGTTTTAGTGCAGGAGCAGTTTTGTTTTCCCATGAAAATGTTTTTTTATCAACATATATCAAACAACATTTAAAGTATTTTTCAGTTATAAAATGCTCAATTTATGTAGTTGTATTAATCTACATTTATAGCAGTCATTACTTTATACAGTATTCTTTAGCAAATCATATACTATTTCTAGATTCCAAGTTCATGTATTTAGGAGTCAATGACAATGTCGCTTTCCTTAATACATTCAAATCATTAAAATATACCTAATGTATGCAACGCTTTCTAATTTTCTGTAGATTCCTCAGTAAGCGAGGACTCTCTGATATCACCAATGAGTGAGGATTCCCAGGCAGACACTGATGATGTCTTTGTGTCACCTAACAAGCCCCGTACTACCGAAGATCTTTTTGCAGCTATTCACAGGTAAATTGGTTCATTAGGTCAGTTTATGTCATTTTGCTGCTCTCCTCTCTCCCCCCTCCCTCCCTACCTGTCATCTCAGTCTGTGTGTCAGCCATCTCCTCCCCACCCCTCTCCTCTTGAATCTATAGCTGTAATATTACTAGTGATAAAACATCTAAACCCCTTTCTCACATGAAGATTTAATGTGCAGTATCTGTGGTTTTAAAAAATAATTCCAGGAAATACTCTTTTTCCAGCGCCGCTAGGCGCCCATGTGACTCCCCCCCCCCCCCCCGTCACTCTCCTTCTCTCCTCCCGGCTGATGTCAGCGAGGAAATACAGCCCTTCCCATTGTAGTGCTCAGCAGGTCACATGAGCACCCAGCGGCACTGTAAAATAAGGTATTTTGCGGAATCGTTTTTAAAATCTACAGATACTGCACATTAAATCTTCAAGTAAAAGATGGGATTGCTTGTTTTATCACTAGTGACTTTACAACCACTTTAATTTGGTATGCATGATTCAGTAAATTTGCAATGTTTTTTCAAAAGTGAAAATTTGTTAGCATGACACTTAAATTAAAAATGAATGAGGAAAAACTCAGTGCAAAACTACATATTAGTGAATGAAATTAAAAATATAATGAGAAATAAAAAATATAATGAAAAAATAAGATGGGGATTGTGGTAATTGTTTATCAATTACATGCTGATCAATCATGTGGCAGAATTGCTTTCGAGTTTGCCTGTTTTCAGTGCAGACACTTTGAAACAATAAACCCTTAAAGACAAAAAAGTTGCTTATAAAACTGCCTAAAAGGACCGTTCTTGGAAAGCTGAACTCGACTCTTATATCTATTCGTATTTCATCTTTCTTTGGCTTTTTTAAAAGAGGTAGCCCCCCTCAAATGTCAGTGAAAACTTTTCTCAATCAGGGGCTGCAGCCAATTGTCAGGGAGTCGCTGTTAAAATGCAATGTCCCGGTGGAGGAGGGGGGATGGGTATTGGGGATTTCTTCATCCATCTAATTTGTGTGGATGGAGGGATATGTTGTTGTTTTTTTTTTTTGTTTAGCCCACCAGCTAATAACAAAAACGACCTGTATATGGATAGCGTAGATCTGAGGGGAGTTGTTTGGTGTTGTTGCATGTTTTAGGATGTTTTAGGATGGTGTAGGAAGGGTTACTTTGATTTTATCATATATGTGATACATATTCATATTTCCCAGCTTGGTAGTATTTTGTTATTAGTGCAGTGGTGTAGGCTCTTTGTCTTTAAAGTGTTTATAAAGGCAGAAGGCCTTCTGTGTGCAGAAGCCCCCCTTATACTTACCTGAGGTCCATCTAGATCCAGTGATGTTGCAGGACAGACCCGGCTGTCTGTGACTCTCCTTCCTTATTGGCTAAGACAGCTGCTAAACACCCATGGCTCCTGCTACTGTCAATCAAAGTCAGTGAGCCAATGAGGACAGAGAGGGTGCGGGACTAGGAAGTGGCTCCATCTCTGAATGAACACAGGGAGCTGAGGCTTGGGTGCCCCATAGCAAGCTGCTTGCTGTAGGGGCACTCAACAGGAGGGAGGAGCCAGGGGAGCAGAAGAGAGACCAGAGAAAAGGGAAGATCTAGGCTGCTCTGTGCAAAACCACTGCACAGAGCAGGTAAGTATAACATGTTTGTTATTTTTAACAAAAATAATTAAAAATATAAACTTTACAAACATTTTAATGTTAGTCGCCCCTTTCCCAGCACAATGCTTCTAATGATTTTTGAGGTCTTGCCACTACTTCTGATGTAGTATACATCTAGTATATACTTACAATGTTAACCATTATTTTGCTTTATTTTTACCTCAGATCTAAACGAAAAGTTCTGGGAAGAAAAGATTCTGGAGAGGGTGCAAAAAACAAATCAAAAATTGTATCTGGAGCGCCCCAGCCTGCAACGCCAGGAAGTTCTCAAAGATCCGCTGGTCTCATCCTTAGAAATGCCAAAAAGTCAAACACATCAAATGAAGAGTTTAAGTTACTGCTCCTCAAAAAGGGCAGCAGGTCAGAAACCAGTTATCGTATGTCAGCTACTGAAATACTGAAGAGCCCAGTAACTCCAAAGTCACTTGGTGATTTGCCCCTAGAGTCTACTTCTAGTTTTGAAGAATCTTTACAATCATCACCTGGCAGTGATTCATTTTCCCCAGTATCACCTTGCACTCCTCGAGCCATATCAGAAGGATTTACATTAAAGACTGCTGCTTCAAGAGTTGGAAGGTCCCGTGTGCCTCCTGCTGCAAGCAGCAGTCGTTATAGTGTCAGGTGTCGGCTATACAATGCCCCAATGCAGGCCATCTCCGAAGGTGAGACAGAAAATTCAGATGGCAGTCCTCATGATGACAGATCTTCACAAAACTCTACGTAGGACTATAAATTGTGCAACTTCTGGATTGCCACAAAAAAATCTTTATAGACATATTGCTGGTCATTATTTAAAATAATTTATATAAAAGCCAACAAGAGGAAAGAAATCCCTGCAAATTCACAAACTTGCTGTAAAGTTGGACAGAGAAAAGAATTGGTTTGCATTGATTCCAATTAACATTTTCTGTAAAAAATATCCTTCCTGGCAAAAACACTTAATTTATAGGAAACAATTGCAGGGTGCTCTAAACATTAAGGGCGTAGAACAGCACTGATGAAAAACATACAGAACGGACTAAAGAAAATATTAGTGCAATTATTCATCATTTACTATTCTATTAAAAATGGCATTTTATTGTGTTTACCTAAGCTAAGCTTTTGTTTAAAAATAGTAGCTGTTGATCTAATAAATCCACATTGATGGGGAAGTAATAGGAAAATTATATTGCTATGGAATAACTACTCATATTGTAAAAAGCAAAAAATGCTGAAATATTTCTTTGCTGAAGTGCTTCCCTGGGAACTAAGCAGATGGGAAAAAAAGGAAATAATTCTTAAAATAGGTATTTTTGTATATTAGGGAATAAAAATAGAGCAAGCTTTCAAAATAATTAAAAGAGATTGTAAATAGCTTATTTTTGATACATTTGTAAATAGGATTATTAACTAAAAGTGGATATGCAGCCAATCAAATAAAAGGCATTAGAAATCCTGAAAAATATGTGTAATGCTCATGATGAATAACGTGTTGCAGCACAACAGGAATCCAAGATGAAGTCATGAAAGTTAAATCCTAGTTGTATTCTGTGAATACCATCTGCCCTGTTCTGCATCACGGTTATACTGGACATGACCGTTATTAGCAAAGATAATAATTAACAGCCTCAAACATTTTTTTACATTTTTAAATAATCATTTTTAAAAAGGTGTTTTTATGTAAAAATTTATTTCGAAGTACTGTAGCATTTATTCAACCTTTCAAGTTTACCATTATTTTAAACAGCAAATCCAATGAAATCTGGAAGGGTGCTTTATTCTTTAGAATCTGAACTAAAATGAGTTATTCTCAATCAATATTATCAGTTTTATAATGGGTACCAAACGACAAGTGCAATGACACAAAAGGAACCAATTCAGAGGTCATCCCAAGTGTTAAGATGGCATCAAGCTATATTGTTGAGGAATAAATTGCACAATATTTCAGGGCATAACCTTGATGCAGGGTCTCTTGAATATGGTCTGATGCCTTTTGCCTATGTAAGTAGACAATGTTTTTAAAGCAGCACTAATAGCAACATTGAAATGTAGCAGCAAGCTCAAAATTATCTCCTAATTGCTATGACGACAGTAAATTTACAACCTTTTGGTTGTTATATTATTTGCTGTTGGTACTGCTTTACAGAAAAAGTCTGTAATAGCCGGTTCACACTACTCCGACTCAAAGTCGCCCCATGAAGGAGCCACATTTTAGCGCCGACTTTAGCCCGACTTTGAAGAGACTTTGAAGAGACTTTGAAGATACTTAAATGATAGGCGACTTTGTCTGTGGGGAATGCCTGGGTAATCCTTTTCTTCTTCCTGGAAAGTCTGATCACAGTCGCTTGAAAATAGATAAGGGTCCGACTTAGAGGCGACTCCCATTGAAGTCTATGTGCACAAGTCGGATAGAGGTCGCCTTGAAGTAGTACAGGAACCTTTTCTGAAGTCGGAGCAACTTCAGTAGTGCATATTAAGACGGCTCTCATTCATTTACATTGAATTTGTAATGACAAGAGACTTGGGGCTACTTGAGGGCACACAAGTCACGTCCCAAGTCGGAGTAGTGTTAACCGGCTCTAAGAGTTGCCACTGGTATTTTTCAAGTTTTGAACTGTTATTAATTTGAAGGGAATATATATTTACAAAAGCTTCTTACTATTTAACTTAATGAAGAGTGTAGCAAGATTGCTAGTTACATAATTTAGGCAGCTGACAAGATTGAAAGCACTTGAAGCTTCCAGTCTTCTATTCTGAAAAATATTATTTGGTATAGGATTGAGATTGTCTGCAGTGAATATTTCCTAGGAATACTGAAGGGAGATGTTTATTTTAAAAATAGCAAACAGCATAAAGTTGTAGCATGTCTTTTTTTTTTTCTTGTGTATGTGTACCCAATTATCCCTACTAGTGAATAAAAGGTGCTTTTCTGTATGGCTGAATTAAAACCTGGTTGCATATGCTCCAGTACACTTAGTGGAAGTGCCATTAAAAGGTAAAAAAAAAAAAAAAAAACTGTGACAAACTGCAAAAGAGCACAACAAACAAAAACAAAAAAAAAACGCACATGTAAAAAAAAAAACAAAAAAAAAACCCAAATTAAACAAACACATTCTTAATATGCATGGAATAAATGAAAAACAAGAAAATAACATGATCACCATTAAAAACTACCACGTATATGGATATGACTACTGGTCAGGCATTTAAATTAACTGTAAATTATGACATTTTTTTTTCTTTTTAGCTTTTACTGATGGCATTAAAAAATACTTTTTGTTTTGTTGTATGATTTTGCTGTATGGGCCAACAGTATACCGTATGCATGATGGTTGTCTGATTCACTGAAGCCTACAAGGATATTATTAGCCAGGATAATATATCACAGTCTTTGTCTTTAACAAGTCAGTATTTGATGCTATAAAGTTATTAACGTAAACAACTTTTGTATTCTGCATCAGTCAGAATGATATATCGATTGTAGGCATGGGTATTTCCTACAGCTGAAAAATGGACAGGAGATGGTTTAGGAATCCCAGTGGGAATCCTTGTCACACACTCATGTTAAACAACTTTCTACCAAAACAGTTTGATATGGAATTATATGTAAATTCAGATTCAGAATATTTTAATAATCCCAAAGGGGAATTACTGAATAATCCCAAAAGGAAATGTCACAAGATTCCAAGAAACAATGGTTCCAAGCTTAAAAATAGCCAGCTATGTATGTATGCATAACAATTGCCAGTAGATCTGGGAAACCCCTTTATTGTCTTGCAATGCCCATGCATTTTTGTAATTGTTGAAGCACAATTATTGTGTTGTCAATGTTGTACAGTTAAAACAAGATGATGGAAAATGAAATAACCACCCAATCTATTTTAAGTGCTGTCATATTATTGCAAATGCCAAAGCATTTACTATCCCTGGCATCAAATGAAAGCAAATAAATTACATTGATAAGAATACTTACAGTAGGTAAAGACAGATTTACAGTAATTTAATATTTCCAATTTCTATTTTCTCACCCAAAACTATTGTTAAGCTGCACTTAAAATGATATGCCCCCAAACCAGTCACATAGCTGTCCCAGTGACCTAGACCTGGACCAATGCTGCCTTTCTTCTAACCCAAATGTAAGTATTAGATTTCCATATTAGGTATTATATTCACTATAGTATCCTTGTAGTCCCTGTTAGCTATATCTTTAATGCACTGAAGAAGTGACAAGTACAGGAAGAGGGGAAACATTTTAAGTGGTGTTTTTTGTAAGGTGAAAGGACAAAAAAGTTTCTAGCTTTAAATACAGTAACAAAACCTTCTCAGATGTTCAGCCAAACTCACATTTCATGTGTTTATGTGTCTGCATGCATGTTTCTATAACTTGACAAAACTTGAATAATTCTCATGCTAGTCACATTTGCTGTGTTGACAATGGAAATGTAAGAATAGGGAGTTGTTCACTGCATAGTTAGCAGAAGAGGATGTTATTCAGTACCTTTCCATAATCCAAATCATACATATGCTTTCTTAAAAAGTATACCGAATTACCATGAAAAGTTGAAATGATCTTGATGATAAACGAACAGAAAAAATTCATTGACAGAAAATAGAGTCATTAACAAAAGGATTTGAGGAGAATAAAGCTGAACTCCAGAAAAGTATAAATTATCACTTATATTTAGGGGACTTGGAAAAGCAATTTTACCTACTTGATTCTCTGCTCCAGTAGGCCCCCATGTGCTGTAATCTGGTGGTCTATGGTCCATATTATGTCTCCAAAACTACTGCAAGGCCCATAGCCCTATATTGGATGTGAGGACATTGAGGAACAGTCCACTGCCGCAGCATGGAGGAGAGTCGTCTGCCAGAAAAGCAGAGAATTAGATACGTTAAAGCAGAAGTAAACCTATTGATTTAACAGTTTAAAAAAAGTTACATTCCCGGCACATGCCGGGAGTGTAAATATCACATTGGTTGTGCTCTCAACCAAACTGTCAAACCATCCAATGGCTGGTGTCGTAACTGATCACATGTGCAACACCATGGCAGTTGAAGATTAAACAAAGGTCAAGATGGCAGGGTTTACTTCTACTTTAAAGTGCTTTTGCCATCCCCTAGACCTAAACAAGCATTTCACAAGCTTTTACTTTTCCCAAAGTTGGGCTTCAAAGAAAAAGATGTTAAATATTCTTTAGTTTTTGAAAGAAAGTGGATTTTTAAGAAAGTGATTTGCACTTTTGATTTTAAGTTAAGTCACAGATGTCAGTGAGTTTTCAGGTCTTATAATTAAAACAGATTGGAGTCAATAATACAGTTGTGTATGGATTAACAAAGAAGGACACCAAGTAAGTTGAGAAGATGGCATTTAGCAGGGTTAGATGTGGCTGATCTGGAATTGTTGTACAAGAAATGCTACAAAGCAGAACTAAACTTACGGATTTACCTGTTTTCCAAAAGAAGGCTGAAGTTAGAAATGTTCAATAAAAGTAATTAAACCCTTACTCAGACATATCAATGTTGTTTTTCTGCAGTGTTTTCAATTGCTGTCTACCAGCGTATGTGCAGTGTAAGCTACATTCAAGACTAGCCTCTGATGATAAAGGTCACAATTACCTGTGTACTGTCATTTGCCCTCAGTTGGACTTTCAGGGTCTCAAATAGTTGCTGCCATAGTTTGTCATGTGCAGTGCCATAGCAACTGTAGATCTAAATAGAGGCTAAGATGGTGCTGTCTTTAGCGGCAAAAGGATAGGGGGGTTTAGTTCCACTTTAAATAACCTATCCAGAGGGAAACATGAAGACTGCCATGACTGATGTCCTTCTGCAAATGGCAGCCTGGAAAAGTTACTCTGCAAAGGTCACTTTTTAACAGATGAATCTTCAGTATTGGTGCATTGGTGCTCTTTTTCGTTAGAGGGAAGACTTTTGTTAGAGTCTGCACTTGGTAATGCTGTCTTCATACTTGTAGAAAACAACACCCTGTAAGAATAAATAGATTTTTAAAAACACCAGCTATGGGCCACAACCATTTTAACCAGCTAAACGTAAGCTTGAACAAAAATATGTCAGCAAGCTAGATTTGTATTGACAAATCTAGCCATTTTACATGTTTAAAAGCTCTTTACATTTTTCGTAACCCTTATATTTAAATGTTGTCAGATCAAAAAGTAGACCTATCAGGTTTAAAAATGACCCAAGACCAGCTTGGGAATGAGTCTATGATATTATAAGTGTGTGAAATAAAAGCCTGTATATGCCACGACATAGAAAGGGAGGAATTAGAGTGGCACAATAACTGCTGCTCCTTTGTTTCTGAACAGACCTCAGATATTCAAAGCTCTAAATGGCAATAGGCGATATCAAAGTGAAGGGAAAAGAATGTGAAATTAAAGAGGGTAAAAAGCATAGCTCTACTGAAAAGAAAAGCCATTACCCAACCAGATGATGATTCTTTGTCCAGTCCATGAAATAAATAAGTTACAGTAGGCTAAATTATCAATGATGGCAAACAAAGTGTGGAAAGTATTTATATACTGTTAAAGTTATCGACTGAGTAGATTTAACTGCCCTATTCCCACCCTAGTCACAATCTGGAGAAAGAAAGTGGAAAGATCACCCATATTGATTTTTTTTTACATATCACACTTTATACATTACCACAAACAATATATATGGCTTTAATCCATGTTTAGGGAAGGAAAACATTTTAAACCCTCAATTATAATCTGTATCCTAGAGTTATGAGAGAGATTAAGTGTAATTTCTAAGCATATTTTATTTCTTCACATAACTAAAAAAAGGTTTATATCCATAGCAATTTTAAGTGTGTTGGCACCTATAGTATTTTCATGAAAAAAGTGTGTCTTAATAAAATGCTTGGCTAATAAACTTAGCTCAAACTGCAAGATGCGCTGTTGGAGATAGAAAAGTGGTATGGCCCATTTGGTCAGTCAGACTTCAAAGGGTTTTCAATAATTATATAATAAAAGTATATCATATAATAAAACAGAAAGGCTTTTTATTTTTCATGCAAATTTCTAATTGAAGATACAGACCATAAGATATCTAGCCTATAAACTATAATTACGTGTGAATGTGTTTGTGAATTAAGTGTTATAAAAATTCTCAGTATGGTAGATGCTCAGATTTTAAGTTTCTATTGGCCTGCCCTGAAATCATTAATATGTAAACACAATCGTTACGCATCAACACTACAAAAACACAAAAAGAGATTATTGCCTTATTTCAACGTCGGTGTGTTCATTACCATGCATATGCATAATTTTATTTTCACAACAGTTATTAAACACTTATTTTCATACTGCAGGTGAAATAGGCAGGTATGGCTACAAAAGAATGTTAAATTCTGTAAAATATAGTCCTAATAGCTTGCAAGTTAGATTTTATAAAAAGGAACTATTTTTTAATCCACATAAATCACTGGAGACCAATCACATTGAACAAAATTGCTTAAGGCCAGAAAAATGAAATAGCTTGTAATTTAAGTAAAACACACATGGGGGGTTGATTTACTAAATTCAGAAAGGCTACTCCCTTTGCGAGGTACTTTTCTCTTAGCTTAGCGAATGTGGTGAAATTTTACTTTGCAAAGAATACCCAATCATGTTCATAAAAAAAATAAAACAATAAACAGTGGAGTGAATTTACTAAAACTGGAGCAGGCAGAATCTGGAACAGCTGTGCACAGTATCCAATAAGCTTCTAGTTCCAGCTTGTTTGGTTAATCTTTGAACAAAAAAAAAAAGCTAGAAGCTGAAAAGTTGCCATTCGCAGCTGCTTCAGATTCTATCTGCTCCAGTTTTAGTAAATTCCCTCAGTAATTTTGCTTGCACGTGATTGGATGAAAGACATCAGCAAATGTTATTTACTTAGCTAAGGGAACTGTCCCTTTCTTATTGAACAGCCTAATTGTCTTTAGTAAATCAACCCTATGGACTTACAATGTACTTACACAGGATATAACACTCGGAACAGAAATAAATCTTACATTTCCCCAAAGAATGCAATGGATGGCACATCTATCCATGGTGTTAGCAGTGCCATTATTTCATATTAGAAATGTAAGATGTCATTAGAAAAAAGTCTGGCTGCTAGCAAATTAAACATTGTATTTTGATTTAGAATTGAGACCCACAGTTGGCAGACGCTTATTTAAAGATATGTTTTAAATAAAATACCACTATTAATTTTTCCTGTTTACATAGCTATAAACACTGCTTAGCAAATTTTTGGGGTATTGTAGCTTTTTTTTAGAAAACTCTTTAAAGTACTTGTACAACTGCCTTTACAAATGCACTGTGCTGCGTTGCAGTCTAAAATTTTTATCGCCTATAGGATGGCATAGAGAACTGCCACAATCACTTGAAGCTGTACTTTGCACTTATTTGAAGATAAAATTCAACATCACTTAAACAATCAAATAATCTGTTCTAAAGTGGTACTTGGTCTCCCCTACAATCAAATTCTGTATATTGTCCCTGAGCTATGCCAAACTGAAGAGCACCTTTTTACTTGACCTTAAATGTAAAATGTTTACATTTTGGCTGCTCTACATTGTCTTTATACTAAAATATAACCTCAAACCAACGTTTCAGAAAAGAGAATCTCATATTATTTGTAGGTCCTTCACATAATGACTACATTAAATGTTTAATGGAATTAAAACCTTCTTTATCACCACATTGAATGTTTACAAAAGACCTGACTAGCAAATTTTCTATATTAACATGTAATTATTAGTAAGGGCATTATAACAAAGGAATATGGTAATTAAACATAGTTTTATCAAAGAAATATAATTATTTATTCTGCATATAATATCAAAATATAATCGGATAATATTTTGAACTTGCACAGTCAGCTCACTTAGAATAAAACTCTTCATTTGAGATTAAGTCAATGTTAAAGATCTCTATTAGTTTGTAATCTAATTTGAAGGAAGCAAAAATAATAAAAATATACCTCTAATGCACCATGCAGAAATGTAATATCAGAATATCTACAATATGTTTTTCTAAAGTAACACTTATTTAAGCCAAGTTAGGTCATTACTATACCAGCACTGGTCACCTACCAGCCTTTCAGAAAACTGTAGAGGCCCTCCATCATTCTCAGACATCAGCGGGGGTGTAGTTGCAGTGCATTACATAGTATTAGGTATTATTGCCTAGCATATTTGTAAGAAAGGTGCTGCCATGGGGTTGACTAAAACGAGTGCCATTGAAGATCTAGGGCTAGTAGTTTGAATTATTATGATCAAGTCTCATTGCACATCAAATATAACTGCCAATCAACTGCTGGTAATTATTAATAAAACCAGACCAAAACTAGCTAACCAGAAATGACAAGTAAAATAAGGTTATCTTGTCCTCTGAAAGAAGCCAGTAAGCCCATTTTAGAGTTAGTTGCCTCTCACTGTTCTTGAGCATTGTCCCAGATTATTTCAACATCATTCAAAAAATGTTTACTGTATATGTGATGTAAAATAATGTAAAGTTGTGTTTGAAAAATAACAATTTAAGCTATTTAATATAACAATACACAATCCCGTCACAGTTAAAACAGTCATCTTTACCTATACACTCACAGGAATCTAAAGGCAACCCTACCAGCATTTTACATTTATCTCACAAGATATTTTAACTTGTGTCCACATGTCCTACAGGCACTGATTAGTGCATGGTTATTATTTTTTTTTTTAGTTGACAACCGTAATGCACACTGACAAGCTGAACCAAACATTTTAAAAACAAGTACCGAACCAATTTAAATTATGAAATTAAATTATGTAATATCTGTATTATTTCATAATACATTGACAATGTGCAAATTGTAGTAATTCATAACAGCCTATCAGAAATCATCTAACTGGTTTCACTGCACCAGTTTGAAAGTTGATTTCATTTCTATATTGTAGGCCACTTCGTATTGTACATAGCATGTTATCATGATTTTTTTTTGTCAGTCAACAGTACTGTCCTTGCATGTTTTTCTGCCTATAATAAGGACTATGTCAGTGGCATTACTGTAGCATCTATAGCACTTTACATTTAATTTTTTGATATACAAATCCAAGTTGCATACAGTAGTGTGTAAAGCTCATGGCTCAACAGCTGTTATCACCACACAAAATGACTGTTAACAGTTTATTGCTGACAGAATGCCAAAATTCCATGGAAAGACCAGCTAAGGATTACAAATTTAAAAAAAAGGTCTTTAATATTTCAAAGTATCCTCATTTTAGAACTAGATTAAAAGGCAATAATTATTAGGATTGCCTTGTTTTAGGCAGCATTTGAAGAGGCAACTCCAGATGTTATTCAGCAAAGTGTAAAAAGAGATGAACAATTTCAAATAATTACTGGCCATAGCAGCCGATCTGATTCAAATGTCCACAGCAAAATAGCAAATGGAAAAATATTTTTTGTGATAACAAAACGTAGAAGGTTAGAAAGATGTAAAAAAAACTAGAAGAAATTAAATGAGGGTGATGACCTAGCAACTCAAGGAATACTACTTTTTATTATGGTTGCTGTGGTTTGCTTCTTCATAGTGGTTTTTGAATGAGTTTGGCGTTGGAGGCACAAGTAGGCATGTGTAGTCATAGTTGATAATATAAAAACAGCTATGAGGAGTGATAAAAGATGGGTTTGGAATGGGTGAAATGAGTGTTTGGAGTTTGCCTTATTTAAATAAGTGAGGAAAAGTACTAGCTTCATGTATTCACTGCATGTACTGTTGAGGATTATTACCTATTCAACCAAAAGAGCTATGGAATATTTGTAGAGTTGTGCCAAGTTTTATTGAATTATTTAGGATGAACAGTTTTATGAATTCATTTCTAGCACATCACTGAATCAAGGGGGCTCCAGTTGTGTTTGTTTTACAAATGTGCCAACAGATCACACAGATACTAGAATTATTATTCACATGGAAATTATTCAAAACTCTAGAATGATTCTTTACCCGTAGTTATCAATGTCCAAAAATCAGCATTGCATGATTTAGAAGTTGAATTTCTGTTTAGCATCCTTCCGAATCTATGTTCTGTTTGCACTGACATAACCAAGTTTTGTTTTATTATGCAATTTTTTGTTTCTAATAATTACCGTAACATTAATTTAAGTAAGGAGTTGAAATGGAAAAGAAAGTAGTAACATTACTTGCCAAATCATGTTAAAAGAGTGCATTGCTACAATAGACATTGGATCTCTGGCTATTGGTACTGGATGAAGGTTTATTTTTCCTTTAATTTACTCCATTGCCAAAATACTAAGCAATGCTGTGTACTACAATCTGTTCCTGAGCCTTAAGCCAGGTAAACAAAATCTAGATCAATCAACAGCTAGATGTAGAAAGCTATACAAAATAAGAAATACCAAGTGAGGTTACAGTGTTACTATTTTGGTACTAGTACCAGTACTTGCTGGCGGAAAAGACAATGGTTAATGGACTTGCATCCATTTTGTATTTTTTTGTAATATCTGTAAATATGAACTTTTTAAATTGTTGCAAAAATGTTCTTTTTTCTTTTGTAAAATGTTTTCAGAGTTTACATTAAATCTAAGCCTTTGTATATTTTAGAGCCGTGCAACACTTTAAGTCTTGTATTTATTTTTTAGTAAAAATGGTGACAATTTCATTTTGTGAACCCAAATAAAATGTGTCAGAAAAAAAGTTTGACTACATAGAAAGTGTGTATAGAAGCTGCAAATAAACGTTACTGCAATTAAAACACAATGTAGCAGTGTGTTTATTTGGGTTTTCCCCAAACTACATAATACACATTGGATCATACAAATACTGTTTCTTAGGTTCAAGATGCATTGCTGGAGACTACATTTAATGATGTCA
>NW_028119000.1:0-14860 GCF_965119305.1 Pelophylax lessonae | reverse complement strand
CAGAACAAAAGTAATTGGGGCCTAGTGTGGTTGTGTACGTGGGATATACATACACTTGTTGGGATCATATTTTCTATTCCGCTATTTAATCAAAAACCTTTGGGATCAGTTAAATTGGGGGATAGTCTGTGTTGGTACGTGTGAGAGAGATCCACCTTTCCAAGTTGTTGGGGTCATCTCATACTTCTGAAGGTTTGAGGGTGCTGCCTGTTCCATACCCCCCCTACTCCTCATCTAGCTTTTAGGGGTACAAACAATAGTAATTGGGGCCTAGTGTGGTTGTGTACGTGCGAGATACATACACTTTTTTGGATCATATTTCTATTCCGCTATTCAATCAAAAACCTTTGAGGATCAGTTAAATTGGGGATAGTCTGTGTTGGTACGTGTGAGAGAGATCCACCTTTCCAAGTTGTTGGGGTTCATCTCATACTTCTGAAGGTTTGAGGGTGCTGCCTGTTCCATACCCCCCCTACTCCTCATCTAGCCTTTTAGGGGTACAAACAATAGTAATTGGGGCCTAGTGTGGTTGTGTACGTGCGAGATACATACACTTTTTTTGATCATATTTCCTATTCCGCTATTCAATAAAAACCTTTGAGGATCAATTGAATTGCGGGATAGTCTGTGTCGGTACGTGTGAGAGAGATCCACCTTTCCAAGTTGTTGGGGTTCATCTCATACTTCTGAAGGTTTGAGGGTGCTGCCTGTTCCATACCCCCCCTACTCCTCATCTAGCCTTTTAGGGGTACAAACAATAGTAATTGGGGCCTAGTGTGGTTGTGTACGTGCGAGATACATACACTTTTTTTGATCATATTTCCTATTCCGCTATTCAATAAAAACCTTTGAGGATCAATTGAATTGCGGGATAGTCTGTGTCGGTACGTGTGAGAGAGATCCACCTTTCCAAGTTGTTGGGGTTCATCTCATACTTCTGAAGGTTTGAGGGTGCTGCCTGTTCCATACCCCCCCTACTCCTCATCTAGCCTTTTAGGGGTACAAACAATAGTAATTGGGGCCTAGTGTGGTTGTGTACGTGCGAGATACATACACTTTTTTTGATCATATTTCCTATTCCGCTATTCAATAAAAACCTTTGAGGATCAATTGAATTGCGGGATAGTCTGTGTCGGTACGTGTGAGAGAGATCCACCTTTCCAAGTTGTTGGGGTTCATCTCATACTTCTGAAGGTTTGAGGGTGCTGCCTGTTCCATACCCCCCCTACTCCTCATCTAGCCTTTTAGGGGTACAAACAATAGTAATTGGGGCCTAGTGTGGTTGTGTACGTGCGAGATACATACACTTTTTTTGATCATATTTCCTATTCCGCTATTCAATAAAAACCTTTGAGGATCAATTGAATTGCGGGATAGTCTGTGTCGGTACGTGTGAGAGAGATCCACCTTTCCAAGTTGTTGGGGTTCATCTCATACTTCTGAAGGTTTGAGGGTGCTGCCTGTTCCATACCCCCCCTACTCCTCATCTAGCCTTTTAGGGGTACAAACAATAGTAATTGGGGCCTAGTGTGGTTGTGTACGTGCGAGATACATACACTTTTTTTGATCATATTTCCTATTCCGCTATTCAATAAAAACCTTTGAGGATCAATTGAATTGCGGGATAGTCTGTGTCGGTACGTGTGAGAGAGATCCACCTTTCCAAGTTGTTGGGGTTCATCTCATACTTCTGAAGGTTTGAGGGTGCTGCCTGTTCCATACCCCCCCTACTCCTCATCTAGCCTTTTAGGGGTACAAACAATAGTAATTGGGGCCTAGTGTGGTTGTGTACGTGCGAGATACATACACTTTTTTTGATCATATTTCCTATTCCGCTATTCAATAAAAACCTTTGAGGATCAATTGAATTGCGGGATAGTCTGTGTCGGTACGTGTGAGAGAGATCCACCTTTCCAAGTTGTTGGGGTTCATCTCATACTTCTGAAGGTTTGAGGGTGCTGCCTGTTCCATACCCCCCCTACTCCTCATCTAGCCTTTTAGGGGTACAAACAATAGTAATTGGGGCCTAGTGTGGTTGTGTACGTGCGAGATACATACACTTTTTTTGATCATATTTCCTATTCCGCTATTCAATAAAAACCTTTGAGGATCAATTGAATTGCGGGATAGTCTGTGTCGGTACGTGTGAGAGAGATCCACCTTTCCAAGTTGTTGGGGTTCATCTCATACTTCTGAAGGTTTGAGGGTGCTGCCTGTTCCATACCCCCCCTACTCCTCATCTAGCCTTTTAGGGGTACAAACAATAGTAATTGGGGCCTAGTGTGGTTGTGTACGTGCGAGATACATACACTTTTTTTGATCATATTTCCTATTCCGCTATTCAATAAAAACCTTTGAGGATCAATTGAATTGCGGGATAGTCTGTGTCGGTACGTGTGAGAGAGATCCACCTTTCCAAGTTGTTGGGGTTCATCTCATACTTCTGAAGGTTTGAGGGTGCTGCCTGTTCCATACCCCCCCTACTCCTCATCTAGCCTTTTAGGGGTACAAACAATAGTAATTGGGGCCTAGTGTGGTTGTGTACGTGCGAGATACATACACTTTTTTTGATCATATTTCCTATTCCGCTATTCAATAAAAACCTTTGAGGATCAATTGAATTGCGGGATAGTCTGTGTCGGTACGTGTGAGAGAGATCCACCTTTCCAAGTTGTTGGGGTTCATCTCATACTTCTGAAGGTTTGAGGGTGCTGCCTGTTCCATACCCCCCCTACTCCTCATCTAGCCTTTTAGGGGTACAAACAATAGTAATTGGGGCCTAGTGTGGTTGTGTACGTGCGAGATACATACACTTTTTTTGATCATATTTCCTATTCCGCTATTCAATAAAAACCTTTGAGGATCAATTGAATTGCGGGATAGTCTGTGTCGGTACGTGTGAGAGAGATCCACCTTTCCAAGTTGTTGGGGTTCATCTCATACTTCTGAAGGTTTGAGGGTGCTGCCTGTTCCATACCCCCCCTACTCCTCATCTAGCCTTTTAGGGGTACAAACAATAGTAATTGGGGCCTAGTGTGGTTGTGTACGTGCGAGATACATACACTTTTTTTGATCATATTTCCTATTCCGCTATTCAATAAAAACCTTTGAGGATCAATTGAATTGCGGGATAGTCTGTGTCGGTACGTGTGAGAGAGATCCACCTTTCCAAGTTGTTGGGGTTCATCTCATACTTCTGAAGGTTTGAGGGTGCTGCCTGTTCCATACCCCCCCTACTCCTCATCTAGCCTTTTAGGGGTACAAACAATAGTAATTGGGGCCTAGTGTGGTTGTGTACGTGCGAGATACATACACTTTTTTTGATCATATTTCCTATTCCGCTATTCAATAAAAACCTTTGAGGATCAATTGAATTGCGGGATAGTCTGTGTCGGTACGTGTGAGAGAGATCCACCTTTCCAAGTTGTTGGGGTTCATCTCATACTTCTGAAGGTTTGAGGGTGCTGCCTGTTCCATACCCCCCCTACTCCTCATCTAGCCTTTTAGGGGTACAAACAATAGTAATTGGGGCCTAGTGTGGTTGTGTACGTGCGAGATACATACACTTTTTTTGATCATATTTCCTATTCCGCTATTCAATAAAAACCTTTGAGGATCAATTGAATTGCGGGATAGTCTGTGTCGGTACGTGTGAGAGAGATCCACCTTTCCAAGTTGTTGGGGTTCATCTCATACTTCTGAAGGTTTGAGGGTGCTGCCTGTTCCATACCCCCCCTACTCCTCATCTAGCCTTTTAGGGGTACAAACAATAGTAATTGGGGCCTAGTGTGGTTGTGTACGTGCGAGATACATACACTTTTTTTGATCATATTTCCTATTCCGCTATTCAATAAAAACCTTTGAGGATCAATTGAATTGCGGGATAGTCTGTGTCGGTACGTGTGAGAGAGATCCACCTTTCCAAGTTGTTGGGGTTCATCTCATACTTCTGAAGGTTTGAGGGTGCTGCCTGTTCCATACCCCCCCTACTCCTCATCTAGCCTTTTAGGGGTACAAACAATAGTAATTGGGGCCTAGTGTGGTTGTGTACGTGCGAGATACATACACTTTTTTTGATCATATTTCCTATTCCGCTATTCAATAAAAACCTTTGAGGATCAATTGAATTGCGGGATAGTCTGTGTCGGTACGTGTGAGAGAGATCCACCTTTCCAAGTTGTTGGGGTTCATCTCATACTTCTGAAGGTTTGAGGGTGCTGCCTGTTCCATACCCCCCCTACTCCTCATCTAGCCTTTTAGGGGTACAAACAATAGTAATTGGGGCCTAGTGTGGTTGTGTACGTGCGAGATACATACACTTTTTTTGATCATATTTCCTATTCCGCTATTCAATAAAAACCTTTGAGGATCAATTGAATTGCGGGATAGTCTGTGTCGGTACGTGTGAGAGAGATCCACCTTTCCAAGTTGTTGGGGTTCATCTCATACTTCTGAAGGTTTGAGGGTGCTGCCTGTTCCATACTCCCCCTACTCCTCATCTAGCCTTTTAGGGGTACAAACAATAGTAATTGGGGCCTAGTGTGGTTGTGTACGTGTGATATACATACACTTTTTTTGGATCATATTTTCTATTCCGCTATTCAATAAAAACCTTTCTAGGGCAAGATCTTAAATTACAGAAATATGAGGAGACCGTCAAATAAGGGCCGTGGCCTGGGTCGTGGTGCTGCTGGTAGAGCTCCTGTTGCAAGGAGAGGACATGGTCGATCTGTGCCAGCTACACGCACAAGTGAAACACCTTCCTCAAGTGTGAGTAGGCGACAGAACCTGCATCAGTATTTGGTAGGGCATCAAACGCCCCTAGAAGTGATGAGGCCAGAACAAGTTGAGGCGATAGTAGATTGGTTTGCTGCTGACAGTGCCTCCAGTTCCTTCACATTGTCTCCCACCCAGTCTACTGCAGAAAGGTCAGAGTTGGCACCTGCAGCCAATGTCCAACCGTCTTTCACCTCACCCCCTTGCAAATCAGGCCAGCAGTCTGAGCCCCAAGCCATACAGCAGTCTCTTATTCTTTTTGAGGACTCTGTCAGCAGGGTTTCCCAGGGCCATCCACCTAGCCCTGCCCCAGAAGTGGAAGAGATTGAGTGCAGCGATGCCCAACCACTTATTCCTCAAGATGAGTACATGCAAGGATCATCGCAGCACGTCTCCGATGATGACGAAACGCAGGTGCCAACTGCTGCGGCGTTCAGCATTGTGGAGACCGACAAGGAGGGCAGGGGTGAAGACTGGGTGGAAGATGATGTGGAGGACGATGAGGTCCTCGACCCCACATGGAATGAACGTCATGCAGGTGAACTGAGTAGTTTGGAGGAAGAGGCGGTGGTCGCACAGAGCCACCAGCACAGCAGAAGAGGGAGCAGGGTGCAGAAGCGGAGCGGCCGTGCCCTAGACACTACGCCCGCTACTGCCCAACGCAGCAAGGGAACGAGCGCACCAAAGTCAGCTCAAAGGAGTTCTCTAGCGTGGAAGTTCTTTAGAAAATGTGCTGATGACAGGACACGAGTGGTTTGCACCCTGTGCAATCAGAGCTTGAAGCGAGGCATGAACCTTCTCAACCTGAGCACAACCTGCATGATCAGGCATCTAAGTGCAAAGCACGAGCTGCAGTGGAGTACACACCTTCAAAACCAAGAAACGTCTCTGGCTCATCCTGCTTCCTCTTCTGCTGCAGTCTCGGCCGCTCCAGCCACATCTGTAGTGATACCGGCACCTGCCACCCCGCAAACAGACGATCTGTCAGCAACACCACCACCTGGGTCACCAACAACCATCTCCACAATGTCCCGTGGAAGCGTTCAGCTTTCCATCTCCCAAACACTTGAGAGGAAGAGGAAGTACCCCCCTACCCACCCGCGATCCCTGGCCCTGAATGCCAGCATTTCAAAATTATTGGCCTTTGAAATGCTGTCATTCCGTCTGGTGGAGACGCACAGTTTTAAAAACCTTATGTCGGTGGCTGTCCCACAGTACGTCGTGCCCAGCCGCCACTACTTTTCCAGGCAAGCCATCCCTTCCCTGCACAACCAAGTGGGGGAAAAAATCAGGTGTGCACTGCGCAACGCCATCTGTGCCAAGGTCCACCTAACTACGGATACGTGGACCAGTAAGCACGGTCAGGGGCGTTATATCTCCCTAACGGCACACTGGGTAAATGCAGTGGCGGATGGGCCTGAGGCGGATACCAATTTGGCGCATGTCCTTCCACCACCGAGGATTGCAGGGCGCTTCAGTTTGCCTCCTGTTCCTAACTCCTCCTACTCCGCTTCCTCATCCTCTACCGCCTCCTCATCCGGACAGCGTAACACCTTCACCACCAACTTCAGCACGGCCAGGGGTAAACGACAGCAGGCAGTTTTACAACTTGCCTGTTTGGGGGACAAACCACACACCGCGCAGGAGTTGTGGAGGAGCATGGAACAGCAGACAAATGAGTGGTTGCTGCCAGCGAGCCTCAAGCCCGGCCTGGTGGTGTGCGATAACGGGCGAAATCTCATAGCAGCTCTGGGCCTAGCCGGTTTGACGCACATCCCTTGCCTGGCGCATGTGCTGAATTTGGTGGTGCAGAGGTTCCTTAAAAACTACCCCGATATGTCAGAGCTGCTGCAGAAAGTGCGGGCCGTTTGTGCGCACTTTCGGCATTCTCACCCTGCTGCTGCTCGCCTGGCAGCGCTGCAGCGTAACTTCGGCCTTCCCGCTCACCGCCTCATATGTGACGTGCCCACAAGGTGGAACTCCACCTTGCACATGCTGGAAAGACTGTGCGAGCAGCAGCAGGCCATAGTGGAGTTTCAGCTGCAGCACGCACGCGTGAGTCGCTCTGCGGAACAGCACCACTTCACCACCAATAACTGGGCCTCCATGCGAGACCTGTGTGCCTTGTTGCGCTGTTTTGAGTACTCCACCAACATGGCCAGTGGCAATGACGCCGTTCTCAGCTTAACTATCCCACTTCTATGCCTCCTTGAAAAAACAATTCGGGCGATGATGGAAGAGGATGTGGCACAGGATGAGGAGGAGGAGGAGGATGAAGAGGTAACATTTCCAAGGCTTTCAGGGCAGTCATTCGCAAGGGGCTCCGAGGGTGGGTTCCTGCACACGCAAACGCCAGGGACGCAATTGTCCAGCAGGGGCACAGTTCTGGAGGATGAGGAGGATGAGGAGGAGGAGGAGCTGGAGGAGGAGATGGAACCATGTTCACAGCAGGGTGGCACCCAGGCCAGCTCATGGCCATCACTGGTGCGTGGCTGGGGGGATACAGAGGACACGGACCATACACCTCCCACAGAGGACAGCCTTTCGTTGCCTCTGGGCAGCCTGGCACACATGAGCGATTACATGCTGCAGTGTCTCCACAACGACCGCCGAGTTGCCCACATTCTAACTTGTGCTGATTACTGGGTGGCCACGCTGCTGGATCCCCGTTACAAGGACAACGTACCGTCCTTAATTCACTCACTGGAGCGCGATCGCAAGATGCGCGAGTACAAGCGCACGCTGGTAGACGCCATGCTGCTGGCATTCCCATCTGACAGCGGGGCCACAGTGGAAGCACAAGGCAGAGGAGGAGGAGGAGGAGGTCGCCAACGCAACCAGGGCACCGCCAGCACCTCAGAAGGCAGGGTTAGCATGGCCGAAATGTGGAAAAGCTTTGTCAGCACGCCACAACAAACAGCAGCACCAGCAGCTCAGATGGAACGTCTTAGCAGGAGGCAGCATTTTACCAACATGGTGGAGCAGTATGTGTGCACACGCCTACATGTAGTGAATGACGGGTCTGCCCCCTTCAACTTCTGGGTCTCCAAATTGGGCACATGGCCTGAGCTTGCCCTTTACGCCTTGGAGGTGCTGGCGTGCCCTGCAGCCAGTGTATTATCTGAACGGGTATTTAGCACGGCTGGGGGCGTTATAACAGACAAGCGCAGCCGCCTGTCCAGAGACAATGTGGACAAGCTCACGTTCATTAAAATGAACCAGGCATGGATCCCACGGGACTTTTCCGTACCTTATGCAGAATAGCAATGGATACCGACCTTACCCACCCATTGTTCCATTTTTGCTCTTTCTCACTCTTTTGGGGTGTACCCTCATTTAAAATTTGTGAAAAGAAGCAGTGTTGGCTACCTCGTCCTCCTCCTCAGGGCCAGATTAATGTAGGGTCTATTGGAGCTGCAGCTCCAGGCCCCTACCTTTTATATAGGCCCCGGGTTGGCCATATTCACTGTTACCGCTCTTCTGTCACTTGTAAACACAGAAGTCTGGCTTCTATGCTCGCTTCCCCAGGCAGCACCCTCAGAACCTCCCCACACAGCGTGAAGGCCGGACAAGGAGGGACAGTTGGCGATGCATGGATGTGTTTATGGGCTTCAGAGACAGCATCCCATGTTGAATTAGGCATGCATGGCTGCACCCTTCCTCCTCTGGGTGCATGGCAAGGCACGGCCCTAAGGCCCTTCAAAATCCTCAGCACCAAGCCCATGATGCTGTTAATCCGGCCCTGGTCCTCCTCCACCGCCGCTTCCACCTACACCGCCCATAGGTGTGCGCAGCCTATTGCATTAAGGTGTGCACCCCAAAGTTGAAATACACATGCATGTGTTTGCCAGCAGGGAGAGTAATGTATCGGGGCCATGTACCTGTAGGCAAGGAGAAATAGAGCAGAGCAGGTCCCAGGGAGATCTTTCCCATCTCCTCACTGGCAATGCTATGTGCCCTAGGTGATTAGGGTGTGCCCAGGCACACCCAGCACACCCTGTGCGCACGCCTATGTCACCGCCACATCCACCACCACCTCAACCTCCCTCCTACTCCATATGGGCCTCGTCCTTCAGAGATGAAGAAGAACATTGTTTTATTTTTCTGTTTTTTTTTGTTGTTTTAAGTTATTTCCCTATCCACATTTGTTTGCAGAGCACTTGCCATGCTCTTAATTACGTTTTGCTGCCATTTGCAGCACTCTAGCCCTTTCCTTTGGTGTTTTAGAGCCATTTTAGTGCCTTAAAGTTCGGGTCCCCATTGACTTCAATGGGGTTCGGTGTCCGGGAAAAGTTCGGTAAAAGTCCGGGACACGGACCCGGACTTTTTTTTAAAGTTCGGCCGAACCCGTCGAACACGGACATCTAGGTGTCCGCTCAACCCTATAAATGATACATGCTATATGAAAGAATATACAGGAAACCTACATTACCTAAAACTTAGAGTCATCAAAGGCCTTTACCACTAGAATCGTCACATGTCACTCTACTCCTTCCCCATCTCCCCATTATTTGCGCTCTGGTTCCAGTTTACTGGTTCAGAAATAAATTACTAAACCTATTTGCACCATATTACACAATGCAGTACATGCATTTCTCATTGATGCCCACAATGTATTGTGGAGACATGGCTAGGTGGCAAAGTCTGTATTTCCATATTAATGTGTAGGGCTCCCAGGGTACATTCAAAATTCTACAGGTATGTGTGGACTCCTGGTGCTGTCTGCTTTATCACCCTCAGGTTAATATTAAGACAAGTTTACTTTTAACAACCATATCCCATATAATATATCTATATACTGTATTCAGTACTATAGTATTCAAAATGATTAATAGGCAAAAAATGTTCAAGGAGTTGAATGTGAGTTGCATACACAAACCACTTGAGGAAATAAGGGCTGAAATAGCTCTCCAGGGAAAGCTTGAATTCTAGTGTATTTTTTAGTAATACGGATTTAAAAGGTGCCAAATGAGTGGCCGTTCTATTAAATACAGCCTGCAGGGAAATCACTCCGCATCACCATTGTTCTGTAAATATTCATTACTTTAAATGTTCACATCTGGAGGCTGCAAGCAGCAAGAAACGTGTCAATCTTTATATGTTATATGTGTGAACAATGAGCTGCTCTATATTCTGAAAACGGTGACCAAGTAATGAGTTCATGTCATTGCACAGCTCGATCATGCCTTATTGTTGCAACTATTGATTTTTTTTTTTAATATGTGCAATTAGTTCTGATGGTATATTCAAACAAAATATTTTGGAGTATTTATAGTCTCGGCCCAAATGTGATATTTCAGTTACAGGGGGCTTGGCCAAGACCCGAGTAGCATGGACGTTCTCCTCTGAGCTATGCTCCCCGATTGGGTTCAGCGGCTCCTCACGGCTCACTGGGACGTCGCTTGCGGCCGATTCTGCTGTGCCAACTCCTACCAACCTCCACTAGCACAGCATCATGTCTCTGAAGGGGAAGGGGGACAGACACCCCACAGGCCTTCCTCCTCCAACCAGCCGCGGGAGCCAACCAAAATGGCACCGTGGTTGCAGCACCTGGCTCTCTTTCCACACAGCTAACGACTGTGCTCCTCACAGCAGAGGGAGACACAGGGGCTGGGGACATGGAGCTCTCAGGCACATACCACCATCTACCATAATCACCACTTGACTCACCACATGCTGGCAGCCCTGCCAAGGCCAAGATGAGATTGGATGCAGCCTTTATAGCTTCTCCATAGGTGAGCCACAGTACTTCATCCTTTACTCCCAGTACTAATGCTCCTGATCCCTTTTCCACATTCCCCACAAGCGGGCAACCTATATTAGATACCACTCTCAAAGAAATGTTGACCACACTAAGAAATTCTTTGCAAGGCGACATGCTTTCTCTCCTGCAGCGATTTCACTCTGATAAGTCCCCAGTCACTAACAGAGTCTTTCATATTAAAAATCACATGGGAAATTTTGCTGCGACTGTAAACGACTTAGATAGATGCGCATGCAGATAACATAGAAGAGCGGGCATGGATTAAATGGAAATTGATGAGCCTGGAGGACAGGACTTCAAGGAGTGCGTCAGGAGTCACTTTGGGTGGGGGGCCCGTGGAACCCAGCTTCCCTTGGAGAGTTTGGGAAATGCTTGTTTCAGCTCCCCATGCCCCTCCTATGCGTAAGTCACCCTGTGTCTATTAGGGGCACAGGGTAACCGAGAAAATGATGGACACTGAGAATGTGGTTTGGATTACTTCAAATGGGACATTGTATGAGCTTTGCCATATAGCCTGTTGTAGACCATTGCCATGCCGTCTGCAATTCCTGATTAATTAAAGCATTGCTTAGATGTGGATGTCATGGTTATTGTTAACGACTTAACGAACCGCCACGTGGACCTACTTTGGCTGACTTTAAGTGGATGTACCGCGGTGATGCCTCTAGCTAGAGGCATCACCCTGGTACCGTTTTTTAGAGCTGGCGGTCGGCTTTCCGGTGGTATCAACCGATGGGGCCTGGGAGTCGCTTGATCGTTACCCCAACTAGCGGGAGGGGACGCCCCCTCCTGCCACCTTCCGTGGCTCTGCCCAGGTCTCCCATATCCCACTGAGAGACCCGAGCAACCATTCGGTGCATCCTTCGGCTGGTTGGAGTGCCGATCAAAGCCGGATGTGGCTTTGATCGGGTCTCCAATGGCGTAACCCGGAGGCAGCGTCCATGACGTCACATCCGGGTTACTCGGCTGCTAAAGGCGCCGGATTTAAAAAGTGAATGTATTCAAAAATGCAGTTTTTAGCGTTTTGAATACATGGAAGTGCAGTAGAGGGGTCTAGAGCCTTTTAGACCCCGATCCCTCCATAAAGAGTACCTGTCACTGCCTATTGCTGTCACAAGGAATGTTTACATTGCTTGTGACAGCAATAAAAGTGATCAGATTTATTTGTTTTTTTTTTTTTTTAAAAAACCTGTGCTAAAAAAAAAAAAATAAAATAGGAAAAAAATTTTTTTAGCCGCCTACGTCGCCATGAGCTCGTGCACGGAAGAAATCGTATACGGAAGTCGCGCCACAAATGAAATCGCTGTTCAAACCACACATGGGAGGTATCGTTGCAATCGCCAGAGTGAGAGCAATAATTTAAAAAAAGAGCTACACTCTTAACCACTTAAGCCCCGGAGGATTTGGCTGCTAAAAAACCAGGGGGTATTTTGCGATTCGGCACTGCGTGACTTTAACGGACAATTGCGCGGTCGTGCGATGCTGTACCTAAACGAATTTGACGCCCTTTTTTTCCCACAAACAGAGCTTTCTTTTGGTGGTATTTGATCACCTGTGCGATTTTTTGATCACGCGCTATAAACAAAAAAAGAGCGTCAATTTTGCAAAAATAACAATATTTTTCACATTTTTTTATATGAAATTCCCAAAAAAAAGAAAAAGTAAAAATCAAAATTTTTTAACTATTTCGGCCAATTTGTTTTATGCTACATATGTTTGGTAAAAAAAATCACAAAAAGCGTATTTTGATTGCATTGCACAAAAGTTATCGCGTTTACTAACAAAGGGAAAGATTTTTGTCATTTTTGTTGTTTTTTTTTGAACGCGTAATGGCGGCGATCTGCGATTTTTTTTGCGGTACTGCGACATTGCGGCGGACAGATCGGACCCTTGACTGGCATTTTTGACACTTTTGGGGTTACCAGTGACATTTCTACAGTAATCAGTGCTATATATATGCACTGTTACTGTAAAATTACACTGGCAGTGAAGGGGTTAACTTTATTTGAGAGGGAGGGGCTGTGTGTGTCCCTAGGGGCGTGATTCTAACTGTGATTGGCTGTGGCTTGAGGTGTAGTTACACTGATCAACGGTTCTACATAGTAGAACCGTATGATCAGTGTCTCTACACAGGGAGAACTGACAGGCAGCTTGTTTACACAAGCTGCCTGCCTTTCTCCCTCTCCCCGACGATCGCAGAGTGACCGGCGGACATCGGGTCCGCCGGTCACACGCGCGGGGGGGGTGCGCGCTCACTCTCCAGACCCTCCCAGGCTAGTGACGTACCGATACGTCACTCTGCCTGTGAGGGGCTGACCGCCGCAGAATATGTACTTGCGGCGGTCAGCAAGTGGTTAACTCTAAGGCTCCATGTACACGGGACGTTCGAAAAAACGTGCTGCAATGCTAGTTCTGACGCCGGGAAAAAACGGCTGTTAAACGTGCTTTCAGTAGCTATTCCTATTGGCGTTATTGCACGTTTGGCCACGTTGCTTTTAGCAGCGTTTTTTCTGCCTCCATTCAAAATCAATTGTTCCCTATGGGAGCCTATTGATTTGAATGGAAGTCGCACCGCAAGTCGGATCAGAATGAAAAAGGATAGGCAAGTGCCCGTTCTCCAATCCCAGTGACCTTCTGTTTTGAGGAATGATGTAAGGGCCCCACAGCAGAACTCTGCAGAGTGTGTCTCAAGGGACAGTGCTCAACCGCACGTCGCACCATGCTACCGTCCAGCTGCATCAGGCGTGGATGTGATGAGAGCAAGTTCCAGGCTGCCACCAAATGATCAGATGTGGCTGCCAGATGCACCTGCAGCTGCTCGCATTAACACTCTCTCTCTCTCTGTAGCACAGCGTCTGAGTCATTGCTTGCAGATCCAGGCCGTGGTCCCAAGAGAGCGATCCTGTTCCCTCACAGGCTCTATATTACCTCTCCCAGCATGCTGTTGTCTCTTCTCCAGCCGGCTGGTACCTGTAGTCCATAACACTCTGACCTAAGTGCAAAACCTGACTCTTTGGACTACACGTCCCAAGATGTTTTGCTCTACTCTTAGGTCCTACTCACTCTGCTTTCTGGATATGATGACATAGACTCCAGGCTGAGCACTAGAAGGGAACAGTATGACTGTAGCAGGTGCTGCAAAGTGTTTCCCGATAATGCAGGTAATGTTAACCTGCTTCTGACTACAAGTATATGTGACTAAATGCCAGTGTGAAGTAGGCCTTACATTTGCAGTCACAGGGGGGGAATAAACACGTGGTTGAGCTGTGTTTTTACTGCCCTTCACCTGTTTCTCCTTAAGCTGCAAAAACAGCGGACAGGGAGGTACACATTGTGCAGTTGCAGTGTTTTGCCCGTCATGTTCAGTGAGCAGGTCTACCTCCTGGATGTAACCCATTTAACTGAACAAGGCCACTCCTGCACCTGTGTGCAATGCATGTGGACTACACAGGCTGATGGGCCTTAAAACAGGCAGTGAAGAGGAAACATAATACGATTCACCATGGATTGTCTTCAGATGGCATAGTGTAAATGTGCCCTAATGGAATGCACAAAGAACTCTTAGGCTTTTTGCGCAAGCTAAGTGCCCACATCACCCACCAGGTTGACCTGCTTGTATACTTATCTTTCTGGTTGATGGAAGCTTCTCTACTGCAATAGCTACTGGTCTCTGAGCCTGACCACAGACCATGATACAGCGTTTGCTAATTGTTACAATCCTTAGGCCTCATTCACAGGACCACTGAGGGCCATACCTCATCAGAGTACATTCATCCTATGGAACTCCCTACCCCAATCTGTCCGATTATCTCTGACTCTATTAGCTTTTAGACGATCCCTGAAAACCCTCCTCTTCAGAAAAGCCTATCCTACCCACACCTAACAACTGTATTTTTATTTTCTCCATCAGCTCTGCCATAGTTATTGCCTTTTGTTTCACTTGATCCTCCCTTCTAGATTGTAAGCTCTAAGGAGCAGGGCACTCCGATTCCCCCTGTATTGAATTGTATTGTAACTATATTGTCTGCCCTCATGTTGTAAAGCGCTGCCCAACTGTTGGCGCTCTATAAATCCTGTATAATAATAATAATAATAATAAAGAGTATGTCTGTGCTCGGTAATTGCAGGTGTTTGCATACAGGCGGCCAGATCAATTATATGCTGACAGATGTAACTGCATATCTGAGCGTTTAACACAGAAACAGATGAGCGGCCTCAGAAAATATTGAAACGAAAGACAGCCATGGAACTATTTTTTTTTTTTTTTTTATTTTTTAACAGGTTACATTTATGGCTCTACACAGATCCTCCTTTAGAAAG